>NW_027656853.1:0-56259 GCF_964235325.1 Thermobia domestica
ATTGAAGAGGAAACCCCTCCACTTTGTCTTGTTGCGATAAGGGTCCTTTGCTCTTGAAGAAACGTTAAAATTTCTTTTATAACGTTTGTTTCTGTTTTTTAGTTTTTTCAAAATAAAACAGATTCGATTCCATTATATGTGGCCTTGACACACCATACTGTGCTCAACGAATGATAAAAGAGGAATATGTTACTGTGCCATTCAGAAGTACATACAGGGCATTCGTTAATATATGCACTTTCTTCACATTTTAAAAACCAATTTATACTTTCTGTATTACAAAGATGAATTTTGCATCACAATATATATTTTTTTCGAAATCTCAACCAAATATGCTAACTAAATGTTCTACACATCATGATGGGAAAATAAATGCGCAAATTACAACAAACTGCACAAAAAATGAACGTAGTACCTGTTGCTTTAGAAGAAATACTTAACCCTATCACGGCTGATAAGACCACGTGACACTCGTTGTAACTGGAAAATGTATGGCTTCAACCACTAATTTCTTCAATTTTTTTTAAAAACTCTCCTATTTGGTATATATATGTTGTTAGGCAACTATTCAATACTATAGCATATGTCATTCTACATATATATTATATTCTTATCCATTGTTACTATATACTACATACTATTCGCCATATCTCCCAAAGTTATTTACATATTTTGACGAAATAAAGCTCAAATATAAGGGAAAACCCATCCATTTTGTACGGTTGCGTTACAGGTCCTTTGTCCTTGAAGAAACATTAAAATTCCTCTTATAACGTTTGTTTCTCTTTTTTAGTTTTTTCCAAAGAAAACAGATTCGATTCCATTATATGTGGCTTTGACACACCATACTGTGCTTAACGAATGATAAAAGAGGAATATGTTACTGTGCCATTCAGAAGTACATACAGGGCATTCGTTAATATATGCACTTTCTTCACATTTTAAAAACCAATTTATACTTTCTGTACTACAAAGATGAATTTTGCATCACCCTGTATATTTTTTCGAAATCTCAACCAAATATGCTAACTAAATGTTCTACACATCATCATGGGAAAATAAATGCACAAATTACTACAAACTGCACAAAAAAATGAACGTCGTAAGTGTTGCTTTAGAAGAAATAGTTAAACCTCTCACGGCTGATGAGACCACGTGACACTCGTTGTAACTGGAAAATGTATGGCTTCAACCACTAATTTCTTCATTTTTTTAAAAAAACTCTCCTATTTGGTACATATATGTTGTTAGGCAACTATTCAACAATATAGCATATGTCTATCTACATATATATTATATTCTTATCCATTGTTACTATACACTACATACTATTCGCCATATCTCCCAAAGTTATTTACATATTTGGACGAAATAAAACTCAAATTGAAGGGCAAACCCATCCATTTTGTACGGTTGCGTTACAGGTCCTTTGTCCTTGAAGAAACATTAAAATTCCTCTTATAACGTTTGTTTCTCTTTTTTAGTTTTTTCAAAATAAAACAGATTCGATTCAATTATATGTGGCTTTGACACACCATACTATGGTTAACGAATGATAAAAGAGGAATATGTTACTGTGCCATTCAGAAGTACATACAGGGCATTCGTTAATATATGCACTTTCTTCACATTTTGAAAACCAATTTATACTTTCTGTACTACAAAGCTGAATTTTGCATCACCCTGTATATTTTTTACAAATCTCAACCAAATATGCTAACTAAATGTTCTACACATCATCATGGGAAAATAAATGCACAAATTACTACAAACTGCACTAAAAAATGAACGTAGTATCTGTTGCTTTAGAAGAAATAGTTAACCCTCTCACGGCTGATGAGACCACGTGACACTCGTTGTAACTGGAAAATGTATGGCTTCAACCACTAATTTCTTCAATTTTTAAAAAACTTTCCTATTTGGTATATATATGTTGTTAGGCAACTATTCAACAATATAGCATATGTCATTCTACATATATATTATATTATTAATCATTGTTACTATATACTACATACTATTCGCCATATCTTCCAAACTTACTTACATATTTTGACGAAATAAAGCTAAAATTGAAGAGGAAACCCCTCCACTTTGTCCTGTTGCGATAAGGGTCCTTTGCTCTTGAAGAAACGTTAAAATTTCTTTTATAACGTTTGTTTCTGTTTTTTAGTTTTTTCAAAATAAAACAGATTCGATTCCATTATATGTGGCCTTGACACACCATACTGTGGTTAACGAATGATAAAAGAGGAATATGTTACTGTGCTATTCAGAAGTACATACAGGGCATTCGTTAATATATGCACTTTCTTCACATTTTAAAAACCAATTTATACTTTCTGTATTACAAAGATGAATTTTGCATCACAATATATATTTTTTTCGAAATCTCAACCAAATATGCTAACTAAATGTTCTACACATCATGATGGGAAAATAAATGCACAAATTACAACAAACTGCACAAAAAATGAACGTAGTACCTGTTGCTTTAGAAGAAATACTTAACCCTATCACGGCTGATAAGACCACGTGACACTCGTTGTAACTGGAAAATGTATGGCTTCAACCACTAATTTCTTCAATTTTTTTTAAAAACTCTCCTATTTGGTATATATATGTTGTTAGGCAACTATTCAATACTATAGCATATGTCATTCTACATATATATTATATTCTTATCCATTGTTACTATATACTACATACTATTCGCCATATCTCCCAAAGTTATTTACATATTTTGACGAAATAAAGCTCAAATATAAGGGCAAACCCATCCATTTTGTACGGTGTCGTTACAGGTCCTTTGTCCTTGAAGAAACATTAAAATTCCTCTTATAACGTTTGTTTCTCTTTTTTAGTTTTTTCAAAATAAAACAGATTCGATTCCATTATATGTGGCTTTGACACACCATACTATGGTTAACGAATGATAAAAGAGGAATATGTTAATGTGCCATTCAGAAGTACATACAGGGCATTCGTTAATATATGCAATTTCTTCACATTTTGAAAACCAAGTTAAACTTTCTGTACTACAAACTGAATTTTGCATCACCCTGTATATTTTTTCCAAATCTCAACCAAATATGCTAACTAAATGTTCTACACATCATCATGGGAAACTAATGCACAAATTACTACAAACTGCACTAAAAAATGAACGTAGTACCTGTTGCTTTAGAAGAAATAGTTAACCCTCTCACGGCTGATGAGACCACGTGACACTCGTTGTAACTGGAAAGTATATGGCTTCAACCACTAATTTCTTTAATTTTTTTTAAAAAAACTCTCCTATTTGGTATATATGTTGTTAGGCAACTATTCAACAATATATCATATGTCATTCTACATATATATTATATTGTTATCCATTGTTACTATATACTACATACTATTCGCCATATCTTCCAAACTTATTTACATATTTTGACGAAAGAAAGGTAAAATTGAAGAGGAAACCCCTCCATTTTGTCCTGTTGCGATAAGTGTCCTTTGCCCTTGAAGAAACGTTAAAATTTCTCTTATAACGTTTGTTTCTGTTTTTTAGTTTTTTCAAAATAAAACAGATTCGATTCCATTATATGTGGCTTTAACACACCATACTGTGGTTAACGAATGATAAAAGAGGAATATGTTACTGTGCCATTCAGAAGTACATACAGGGCATTCGTTAATATATGCACTTTCTTCACATTTTAAAAACCAATTTATACTTTCTGTACTACAAAGACGAATTTTGCATCACCCTGTATATTTTTTCGAAATCTCAACCAAATATGCTAACTAAATGTTCTACACATCATCATGGGAAAATAAATGCACAAATTACTACAAACTGCACAAAAAAATGAACATCGTAAGTGTTGCTTTAGAAGAAATAGTTAAACCTCTCACGGCTGATGAGACCACGTGACACTCGTTGTAACTGGAAAATGTATGGCTTCAACCACTAATTTCTTCATTTTTTTAAAAAAACTCTCCTATTTGGTACATATATGTTGTTAGGCAACTATTCAACAATATAGCATATGTCTATCTACATATATATTATATTCTTATCCATTGTTACTATACACTACATACTATTCGCCATATCTCCCAAAGTTATTTACATATTTGGACGAAATAAAACTCAAATTGAAGGGCAAAAACATCCATTTTGTACGGTTGCGTTACAGGTCCTTTGTCCTTGAAGAAACATTAAAATTCCTCTTATAACGTTTGTTTCTCTTTTTTAGTTTTTTCAAAATAAAACAGATTCGATTCAATTATATGTGGCTTTGACACACCATACTATGGTTAACGAATGATAAAAGAGGAATATGTTACTGTGCCATTCAGAAGTACATACAGGGCATTCGTTAATATATGCACTTTCTTCACATTTTGAAAACCAATTTATACTTTCCGTACTACAAAGCTGAATTTTGCATCACCCTGTATATTTTTTACAAATCTCAACCAAATATGCTAACTAAATGTTCTACACATCATCATGGGAAAATAAATGCACAAATTACTACAAACTGCACTAAAAAATGAACGTAGTACCTGTTGCTTTAGAAGAAATAGTTAACCCTCTCACGGCTGATGAGACCACGTGACACTCGTTGTAACTGGAAAATGTATGGCTTCAACCACTAATTTCTTCAATTTTTTTAAAAAAAACTCTCCTATTTGGTATATATGTTGTTAGGCAACTATTCAACAATATAGCATATGTCATTCTACATATATATTATATTGTTATCCATTGTTACTATATACTACATACTATTCGCCATATCTCCCAAAGTTATTTACATATTTAGACGAAAGAAAGGTAAAATTGAAGAGGAAACCCCTCCATTTTGTCCTGTTGTAATAAGTGTCCTTTGTCCTTGAAGAAACGATAAAATTTCTCTTATAACGTTTGTTTCTGTTTTTTAGTTTTTTCAAAATAAAACAGATTCGATTCCATTATATGTGGCTTTGACACACCATACTGTGGTTAACGAATGATAAAAGAGGAATATGTTACTGTGCCATTCAGAAGTACATACAGGGCGTTCTTTAATATATGCACTTTCTTCACATTTTGAAAACCAATTTATACTTTCTGTACTACAAAGATGAATTTTGCATCACCCTGTATATTTTTTCGAAATCTCAACCAAATATGCTAACTAAATGTTCTACACATCATCATGGGAAAATAAATGCACAAATTACTACAAACTGCACAAAAAATGAACGTAGTACCTGTTGCTTTAGAAGAAATAGTTAACCCTCCCACGGCTGATGAGACCACGTGACACTCGTTGTAACTGGAAAATGTATGGCTTCAACCACTAATTTCTTCAATTTTTTTTAAAAACTCTCCTATTTGGTACATATATGTTGTTAGGCAACTATTCAACAATATAGCATATGTCATTCTACATATATATTATATTCTTATCCATTGTTACTATATACTACATACTATTCGCCATATCTCCCAAACTTATTTACATATTTTGACGAAATAAAGCTAAAAATAAAAAGGAATCCCCTCCACTTTGTCCTGTTGCGATAAGGGTCCTTTGCCCTTGAACAAACGTTAAAATTTCTCTTATAACGTTTGTTTCTGTTTTTTAGTTTTTTCAAAATAAAACAGATTCGATTCCATTATATGTGGCTTTGACACACCATACTGTGGTTAACGAATGATAAAAGAGGAATATGTTACTGTGCCATTCAGAAGTACATACAGGGCATTCGTTAATATATGCACTTTCTTCACATTTTGAAAACCAATTTATACTTTCTGTATTACAAAGATGAATTTTGCATCACCCTATATATTTTTTTCGAAATCTCAACCAAATATGCTAACTAAATGTTCTACACATCATGATGGGAAAATAAATGCACAAATTACTACAAACTGCACTAAAAAATGAACGTAGTACCTGTTGCTTTAGAAGAAATAGTTAACCCTCTCACGGCTGATGAGACCACGTGACACTCGTTGTAACTGGAAAATGTATGGCTTCAACCACTAATTTCTTCAATTTTTTTTAAAAACTCTCCTATTTGGTACATATATGTTGTTAGGCAACTATTCAACAATATAGCATATGTCATTCTACATATATATTATATTCTTATCCATTGTTACTATATACTACATACTATTCGCCATATCTCCCAAACTTATTTACATATTTTGACGAAATAAAGCTAAAAATGAAAAGGAATCCCCTCCACTTTGTCCTGTTGCGATAAGGGTCCTTTGCCCTTGAACAAACGTTAAAATTTCTCTTATAACGTTTGTTTCTGTTTTTTAGTTTTTTCAAAATAAAACAGATTCGATTCCATTATATGTGGCTTTGACACACCATACTGTGGTTAACGAATGATAAAAGAGGAATATGTTACTGTGCCATTCAGAAGTACATACAGGGCATTCGTTAATATATGCACTTTCTTCACATTTTAAAAACCAATTTATACTTTCTGTACTACAAAGACGAATTTTGCATCACCCTGTATATTTTATCGAAATCTCAACCAAATATGCTAACTAAATGTTCTACACATCATCATGGGAAAATAAATGCACAAATTACTACAAACTGCACAAAAAAATGAACGTCGTAAGTGTTGCTTTAGAAGAAATAGTTAAATCTCTCACGGCTGATGAGACCACGTGACACTCGTTGTAACTGGAAAATGTATGGCTTCAACCACTAATTTCTTCATTTTTTTAAAAAAACTCTCCTATTTGGTACATATATGTTGTTAGGCAACTATTCAACAATATAGCATATGTCTATCTACATATATATTATATTCTTATCCATTGTTACTATACACTACATACTATTCGCCATATCTCCCAAAGTTATTTACATATTTGGACGAAATAAAACTCAAATTGAAGGGCAAAAACATCCATTTTGTACGGTTGGGTTACAGGTCCTTTGTCCTTGAAGAAACATTAAAATTCCTCTTATAACGTTTTTTTCTCTTTTTTAGTTTTTTCAAAATAAAACAGATTCGATTCAATTATATGTGGCTTTGACACACCATACTATGGTTAACGAATGATAAAAGAGGAATATGTTACTGTGCCATTCAGAAGTACATACAGGGCATTCGTTAATATATGCACTTTCTTCACATTTTGAAAACCAATTTTTACTTTCCGTACTACAAAGCTGAATTTTGCATCACCCTGTATATTTTTTACAAATCTCAACCAAATATGCTAACTAAATGTTCTACACATCATCATGGGAAAATAAATGCACAAATTACTACAAACTGCACTAAAAAATGAACGTAGTACCTGTTGCTTTAGAAGAAATAGTTAACCCTCTCACGGCTGATGAGACCACGTGACACTCGTTGTAACTGGAAAATGTATGGCTTCAACCACTAATTTCTTCAATTTTTTTAAAAAAAACTCTCCTATTTGGTATATATGTTGTTAGGCAACTATTCAACAATATAGCATATGTCATTCTACATATATATTATATTGTTATCCATTGTTACTATATACTACATACTATTCGCCATATCCCCCAAAGTTATTTACATATTTAGACGAAAGAAAGGTAAAATTGAAGAGGAAACCCCTCCATTTTGTCCTGTTGTAATAAGTGTCCTTTGTCCTTGAAGAAACGATAAAATTTCTCTTATAACGTTTGTTTCTGTTTTTTAGTTTTTTCAAAATAAAACAGATTCGATTCCATTATATGTGGCTTTGACACACCATACTGTGGTTAACGAATGATAAAAGAGGAATATGTTACTGTGCCATTCAGAAGTACATACAGGGCGTTCTTTAATATATGCACTTTCTTCACATTTTGAAAACCAATTTATACTTTCTGTACTACAAAGATGAATTTTGCATCACCCTGTATATTTTTTCGAAATCTCAACCAAATATGCTAACTAAATGTTCTACACATCATCATGGGAAAATAAATGCACAAATTACTACAAACTGCACAAAAAATGAACGTAGTACCTGTTGCTTTAGAAGAAATAGTTAACCCTCTCACGGCTGATGAGACCACGTGACACTCGTTGTAACTGGAAAATTTATGGCTTCAACCACTAATTTCTTCAATTTTTTTTAAAAACTCTCCTATTTGGTACATATATGTTGTTAGGCAACTATTCAACAATATAGCATATGTCATTCTACATATATATTATATTCTTATCCATTGTTACTATATACTACATACTATTCGCCATATCTCCCAAACTTATTTACATATTTTGACGAAATAAAGCTAAAAATGAAAAGGAATCCCCTCCACTTTGTCCTGTTGCGATAAGGGTCCTTTGCCCTTGAACAAACGTTAAAATTTCTCTTATAACGTTTGTTTCTGTTTTTTAGTTTTTTCAAAATAAAACAGATTCGATTCCATTATATGTGGCTTTGACACACCATACTGTGGTTAACGAATGATAAAAGAGGAATATGTTACTGTGCCATTCAGAAGTACATACAGGGCATTCGTTAATATATGCACTTTCTTCACATTTTGAAAACCAATTTATACTTTCTGTATTACAAAGATGAATTTTGCATCACCCTATATATTTTTATCGAAATCTCAACCAAATATGCTAACTAAATGTTCTACACATCATGATGGGAAAATAAATGCACAAATTACTACAAACTGCACTAAAAAATGAACGTAGTACCTGTTGCTTTAGAAGAAATAGTTAACCCTCTCACGGCTGATGAGACCACGTGACACTCGTTGTAACTGGAAAATGTATGGCTTCAACCACTAATTTCTTCAATTTTTTTTAAAAACTCTCCTATTTGGTACATATATGTTGTTAGGCAACTATTCAACAATATAGCATATGTCATTCTACATATATATTATATTCTTATCCATTGTTACTATATACTACATACTATTCGCCATATCTCCCAAAGTTATTTACATATTTTGACGAAATAAAGCTCAAATTGAAGGGCAAACCCATCCATTTTGTACGGTTGCGTTACAGGTCCTTTGTCCTTGAAGAAACATTAAAATTCCTCTTATAACGTTTGTTTCTCTTTTTTAGTTTTTTCAAAATAAAACAGATTCGATTTCATTATATGTGGCTTTGACACACCATACTATGGTTAACGGATGATAAAAGAGGAATATGTTACTGTGCCATTCAGAAGTACATACAGGGCATTCGTTAATATATGCAATTTCTTCACATTTTGAAAACCAAGTTAAACTTTCTGTACTACAAACTGAATTTTGCATCACCCTGTATATTTTTTCCAAATCTCAACCAAATATGCTAACTAAATGTTCTACACATCATCATGGGAAACTAATGCACAAATTACTACAAACTGCAGAAAAAAATGAACGTAGTACCTGTTGCTTTAGAAGAAATAGTTAACCCTCTCACGGCTGATGAGACCACGTGACACTCGTTGTAACTGGAAAATATATGGCTTCAACCACTAATTTCTTCAATTTTTTTAAAAAAAAACTCTCCTATTTGGTATATATGTTGTTAGGCTACTATTCAACAATATAGCATATGTCATTCTACATTTATATTATATTGTTATCCATTGTTACTATATACTACATACTATTCGCCGTATCTCCCAAAGTTATTTACATATTTAGACGAAAGAAAGGTAAAATTGAAGAGGAAACCCCTCCATTTTGTCCTGTTGTAATAAGTGTCCTTTGTCCTTGAAGAAACGATAAAATTTCTCTTATAACGTTTGTTTCTGTTTTTTAGTTTTTTCAAAATAAAACAGATTCGATTCCATTATATGTGGCTTTGACACACCATACTGTGGTTAACGAATGATAAAAGAGGAATATGTTACTGTGCCATTCAGAAGTACATACAGGGCGTTCTTTAATATATGCACTTTCTTCACATTTTGAAAACCAATTTATACTTTCTGTACTACAAAGATGAATTTTGCATCACCCTGTATATTTTTTCGAAATCTCAACCAAATATGCTAACTAAATGTTCTACACATCATCATGGGAAAATAAATGCACAAATTACTACAAACTGCACAAAAAATGAACGTAGTACCTGTTGCTTTAGAAGAAATAGTTAACCCTCTCACGGCTGATGAGACCACGTGACACTCGTTGTAACTGGAAAATGTACGGCTTCAACCACTAATTTCTTCAATTTTTTTAAAAACTCTCCTATTTGGTACATATATGTTGTTAGGCAACTATTCAACAATATAGCATATGTCATTCTACATATATATTATATTCTTATCCATTGTTACTATATACTACATACTATTCGCCATATCTCCCAAAGTTATTTACATATTTTGACGAAATAAAACTCAAATTGAAGGGCAAACCCATCCATTTTGTACGGTTGCGTTACAGGTCCTTTGTCCTTGAAGAAACATTAAAATTCCTCTTATAACGTTTGTTTCTCTTTTTTAGTTTTTTCAAAATAAATCAGATTCAATTCCATTATATGTGGCTTTGACACACCATACTATGGTTAACGAATGATAAAAGAGTAATATGTTACTGTGCCATTCAGAAGTACATACAGGGCATTCGTTAATATATGCAATTTCTTCACATTTTGAAAACCAAGTTAAAATTTCTGTACTACAAAGCTGAATTTTGCATCACCCTGTATATTTTTTACAAATCTCAACCAAATATGCTAACTAAATTTTCTACACATCATCATGGGAAACTAATGCACAAATTACTACAAACTGCACTAAAAAATGAACGTAGTACCTGTTGCTTTAGAAGAAATAGTTAACCCTCTCACGGCTGATGAGACCACGTGACACTCGTTGTAACTGGAAAATGTATGGCTTCAACCACTAATTTCTTCAATTTTTAAAAAAATTTCCTATTTGGTATATATATGTTGTTAGGCAACTATTCAACAATATAGCATATGTCATTCTACATATATATTATATTATTAATCATTGTTACTATATACTACATACTATTCGCCATATCTTCCAAACGTATTTACATATTTTGACGAAATAAAGCTAAAATTGAAGAGGAAACCCCTCCACTTTGTCCTGTTGCGATAAGGGTCCTTTGCTCTTGAAGAAACGTTAAAATTTCTTTTATAACGTTTGTTTCTGTTCTTTAGTTCTTTCAAAATAAAACAGATTCGATTCCATTATGTGTGGCCTTGACACACCATACTGTGGTTAACGAATGATAAAAGAGGAATATGTTACTGTGCCATTCAGAAGTACATACAGGGCATTCGTTAATATATGCACTTTCTTCACATTTTGAAAACCATATTATACTTTCTGTACTACAAAGATGAATTTTGCATCACCCTGTATATTTTTTCGAAATCTCAACCAAATATGCTAACTAAATGTTCTACACATCATGATGGGAAAATAAATGCACAAATTACTACAAACTGCACAAAAAAATCAACGTAGTACTTGTTGCTTTAGAAGAAATACTTAACCCTATCACGGCTGATAAGACCACGTGACACTCGTTGTAACTGGAAAATGTATGGCTTCAACCACTAATTTCTTCAATTTTTTTTAAAAACTCTCCTATTTGGTATATATATGTTGTTAGGTAACTATTCAATACTATAGCATATGTCATTCTACATATATATTATATTGTTATCCATTGTTACTATATACTACATACTATTCGCCATATCTCCCAAACTTATTTACATATTTTGACGAAATAAAGCTCAAATTGAAGGGCAAACCCATCCATTTTTACGGTTGCGTTACAGGTCCTTTGTCCTTGAAGAAACATTAAAATTCCTCTTATAACGTTTGTTTCTCTTTTTTAGTTTTTTCAAAATAAAACAGATTCGATTCCATTATATGTGGCTTTGACACACCATACTATGGTTAACGAATGATAAAAGAGGAATATGTTAATGTGCCATTCAGAAGTACATACAGGGCATTCGTTAATATATGCAATTTCTTCACATTTTGAAAACCAAGTTAAACTTTCTGTACTACAAAGCTGAATTTTGCATCACCCTGTATATTTTTTCCAAATCTCAACCAAATATGCTAACTAAATGTTCTACACATCATCATGGGAAACTAATGCACAAATTACTACAAACTGCGCTAAAAAATGAACGTAGTACCTGTTGCTTTAGAAGAAATAGTTAACCCTCTCACGGCTGATGAGCCCACGTGACACTCGTTGTAACTGGAAAATATATGGCTTCAACCACTAATTTCTTCAATTTTTTTTAAAAAACTCTCCTATTTGGTATATATGTTGTTAGGCAACTATTCAACAATATATCATATGTCATTCTACATATATATTATATTGTTATCCATTGTTACTATATACTACATACTATTCGCCATATCTCCCAAAGTTATTTACATATTTTGACGAAAGAAAGGTAAAATTGAAGAGGAAACCCCTCCATTTTGTCCTGTTGCGATAAGTGTCCTTTGCCCTTGAAGAAACGTTAAAATTTTTCTTATAACGTTTGTTTCTGTTTTTTAGTTTTTTCAAAATAAAACAGATTCGATTCCATTATATGTGGCTTTGACACACCATACTGTGGTTAACGAATGATAAAAGAGGAATATGTTACTGTGCCATTCAGAAGTACATACAGGGAATTCGTTAATATATGCACTTTCTTCACATTTTGAAAACCAATTTATACTTTCTGTACTACAAAGCTGAATTTTGCATCACCCTGTATATTTTTTACAAATCTCAACCAAATATGCTAACTAAATGTTCTACACATCATCATGGGAAAATAAATGCACAAATTACTAGAAATTGCACTAAAAAATGAACGTAGTACCTGTTGCTTTAGAAGAAATAGTTAACCCTCTCACGGCTGATGAGACCACGTGACACTCGTTGTAACTCGAAAATATATGGCTTCAACCACTAATTTCTTCTTTTTTTTAAAAGACTCTCCTATTTGGTATATATGTTGTTAGGCAACTATTCAACAATATAGCATATGTCATTCTAAATATATATTATATTGTTACCCATTGTTTCTATATACTACATACTATTCGCCATATCTCCCAAAGTTATTTACATATTTTGACGAAAGGAAGGTAAAATTGAAGAAAAAACCCCTCCATTTTTTCCTGTTGCGATAAGTGTCCTTTGCACTTTAAGAAACGTTAAAATTTCTCTTATAACGTTTGTTTCTGTTTTTTAGTTTTTTGCAAAATAAAACAGATTCGATTCCATTATATGTGGCTTTGACACACCATACTGTGGTTAACGAATGATAAAAGAGGAATATGTTACTGTGCCATTCAGAAGTACATACAGGGCATTCGTTAATATATGCACTTTCTTCACATTTTGAAAACCAATTTATACTTTCTGTACTACAAAGATGAATTTTGCATCACCCTGTATATTTTTTCGAAATCTCAACCAAATATGCTAACTAAATGTTCTACACATCATGATGGGAAAATAAATGCACAAATTACTACAAACTGCACAAAAAAAGGAACGTAGTACCTGTTGCTTTAGAAGAAATAGTTAATCCTCTCACAGCTGATGAGACCACGTGACACGCGTTGTAACTGGAAAATGTATGGCTTCAACCACTAATTTCTTCAATTTTTTTTAAAAACTCTCCTATTTGGTACATATATGTTGTTAGGCAACTATTCAACAATATAGCATATGTCATTCTACATATATATTATATTCTTATCCATTGTTACTATATACTACATACTATTCGCCATATCTCCCAAAGTTATTTACATATTTTGACGAAATAAAGCTCAAATTGAAGGGCAAACCCATCCATTTTGTACGGTTGCGTTACAGGTCCTTTGTCCTTGAAGAAACATTAAAATTCCTCTTATAACCTTTGCTTCTGTTTTTTAGTTTTTTCAAAATAAAACAGATTCGATTCCATTATATGTGGCTTTGACACAACATACTATGGTTAACGAATGATAAAAGAGGAATATGTTACTGTGCCATTTAGAAGTACATACAGGGCATTCGTTAATATATGCAATTTCTTCACATTTTGAAAACCAAGTTAAACTTTGTGTACTACAAAGCTGAATTTTGCATCACCCTGTATATTTTTTACAAATCTCAACCAAATATGCTAACTAAATTTTCTACACATCATCATGGGAAACTAATGCACAAATTACTACAAACTGCACTAAAAAATGAACGTAGTACCTGTTGCTTTAGAAGAAATAGTTAACCCTCTCACGGCTGATGAGACCACGTGACATTCGTTGTAACTGGAAAATGTATGGCTTCAACCACTAATTTCTTCAATTTTTTAAAAAACTTTCCTATTTGGTATATATATGTTGTTAGGCAAGTATTCAACAATATAGCATATGTCATTCTACATATATATTATATTGTTAATCATTGTTACTATATACTACATACTATTCGCCATATCTCCCAAACTTATTTACATATTTTGACGAAATAAAGCTAAAATTGAAGAGGAAACCCCTCCATTTTGTCCTGTTGCGATAAGGGTCCTTTGCCCTTGAAGAAACATTAAAATTCCTCTTATAAATTAGATTCTCTTTTTTAGTTTTTTCAAAATAAAACAGATTCGATTCCATTATATGTGGCTTTGACACACCATACTGTGGTTAACGAATGATAAAAGAGGAATATGTTACTGTGCCATTCAGAAGTACATACAGGGCATTCGTTAATATATGCACTTTCTTCACATTTTGAAAACCAATTTATACTTTCTGTACTACAAAGCTGAATTTTGCATCACCCTGTATATTTTTTCCAAATCTCAACCAAATATGCTAACTAAATGTTCTACACATCATCATGGGAAAATAAATGCACAAATTACTACAAACTGCACAAAAAAATGAACGTCGTAAGTGTTGCTTTAGAAGAAATAGTTAAACCTCTCACGGCTGATGAGACCACGTGACACTCGTTGTAACTGGAAAATATATGGCTTCAACCACTAATTTCTTCTTTTTTTTAAAAAAACTCTCCTATTTGGTATATATGTTGTTAGGCAACTATTCAACAATATAGCATATGTCATTCTACATATATATTATATTGTTATCCATTGTTACTATATACTACATACTATTCGCCATATCTCCCAAAGTTATTTACATATTTTGACGAAAGAAAGGTAAAATTGAAGAGGAAACCCCTCCATTTTGTCCTGTTGCGATAAGTGTCCTTTCTCCCTTGAAGAAACGTTAAAATTTCTCTTATAACGTTTGTTTCTGTTTTTTAGTTTTTTCAAAATAAAACAGATTCGATTCCATTATATGTGGCTTTGACACACCATACTGTGGTTAACGAATGATAAAAGAGGAATATGTTACTGTGCCATTCAGAAGTACATACAGGGCATTCGTTAATATATGCACTTTCTTCACATTTTGAAAACCAATTTATACTTTCTGTACTACAAAGATGAATTTTGCATCACCCTGTATATTTTTTCGAAATCTCAACCAAATATGCTAACTAAATGTTCTACACATCATGATGGGAAAATAAATGCACAAATTACTACAAACTGCACAAAAAAATGAACGTAGTACCTGTTGCTTTAGAAGAAATATTTAATCCTCTCACGACTGATGAGACCACGTGACACGCGTTGTAACTGGAAAATGTATGGCTTCAACCACTAATTTCTTGAATTTTTTTTAAAAACTCTCCTATTTGGTACATATATGTTGTTAGGCAACTATTCAACAATATAGCATATGTCATTCTACATATATATTATATTCTTATCCATTGTTACTATATACTACATACTATTCGCCATATCTCCCAAAGTTATTTACATATTTTGACGAAAGAAAGGTAAAATTGAAGAGGAAACCCCTCCACTTTGTCCTGTTGCGATAAGTGTCCTTTGCCCTTGAAGAAACGTTAAAATTTCTCTTATAACGTTTGTTTCTGTTTTTTAATTTTTTCAAAATAAAACAGATTCGATTCCATTATATGTGGCTTTGACACAACATACTGTGGTTAACGAATGATAAAAAAGGAATATGTTACTGTGCCATTCAGAAGTACATACAGGGCATTCGTTAATATATGCACTTTCTTCACATTTTGAAAACCAATTTATACTTTCTGTACTACAAAGCTGAATTTTGCATCACCCTGTGTATTTTTTCGAAATCTCAACCAAATATGCTAACTGAATGTTCTACACATCATGATGGGAAAATAAATGCACAAAGTACTACAAACTGCACAAAAAAATGAACGTAGTACCTGTTGCTTTAGAAGAAATAGTTAATCCTCTCACGGCTGATGAGACCACGTGACACGCGTTGTAACTGGAAAATGTATGGCTTCAACCACTAATTTCTTCAATTTTTTTTAAAAACTCTCCTATTTGGTACATATATGTTGTTAGGCAACTATTCAACAATATAGCATATGTCATTCTACATATATATTATATTCTTATCCATTGTTACTATATACTACATACTATTCGCCATATCTCCCAAAGTTATTTACATATTTTGACGAAATAAAGCTCAAATTGAAGGGCAAACCCATCCATTTTGTACGGTTGCGTTACAGGTCCTTTGTCCTTGAAGAAACATTAAAATTCCTCTTATAACCTTTGTTTCTGTTTTTTAGTTTTTTCAAAATAAAACAGATTCGATTCCATTATATGTGGCTTTGACACAACATACTATGGTTAACGAATGATAAAAGAGGAATATGTTACTGTGCCATTTAGAAGTACATACAGGGCATTCGTTAATATATGCAATTTCTTCACATTTTGAAAACCAAGTTAAACTTTGTGTACTACAAAGCTGAATTTTGCATCACCCTGTATATTTTTTACAAATCTCAACCAAATATGCTAACTAAATTTTCTACACATCATCATGGGAAACTAATGCACAAATTACTACAAACTGCACTAAAAAATGAACGTAGTACCTGTTGCTTTAGAAGAAATAGTTAACCCTCTCACGGCTGATGAGACCACGTGACATTCGTTGTAACTGGAAAATGTATGGCTTCAACCACTAATTTTTTCAATTTTTTTAAAAACTTTCCTATTTGGTATATATATGTTGTTAGGCAAGTATTCAACAATATAGCATATGTCATTCTACATATATATTATATTGTTAATCATTGTTACTATATACTACATACTATTCGCCATATCTCCCAAACCTATTTACATATTTTGACGAAATAAAGCTAAAATTGAAGAGGAAACCCCTCCATTTTGTCCTGTTGCGATAAGGGTCCTTTGCCCTTGAAGAAACATTAAAATTCCTCTTATATATTAGATTCTCTTTTTTAGTTTTTTCAAAATAAAACAGATTCGATTCCATTATATGTGGCTTTGACACACCATACTGTGGTTAACGAATGATAAAAGAGGAATATGTTACTGTGCCATTCAGAAGTACATACAGGGCATTCGTTAATATATGCACTTTCTTCACATTTTGAAAACCAATTTATACTTTCTGTACTACAAAGCTGAATTTTGCATCACCCTGTATATTTTTTCCAAATCTCAACCAAATATGCTAACTAAATGTTCTACACATCATCATGGGAAAATAAATGCACAAATTACTACAAACTGCACAAAAAAATGAACGTCGTAAGTGTTGCTTTAGAAGAAATAGTTAAACCTCTCACGGCTGATGAGACCACGTGACACTCGTTGTAACTGGAAAATATATGGCTTCAACCACTAATTTCTTCTTTTTTTTAAAAAAAACTCTCCTATTTGGTATATATGTTGTTAGGCAACTATTCAACAATATAGCATATGTCATTCTACATATATATTATATTGTTATCCATTGTTACTATATACTACATAGTATTCGCCATATCTCCCAAAGTTATTTACATATTTTGACGAAAGAAAGGTAAAATTGAAGAGGAAACCCCTCCATTTTGTCCTGTTGCGATAAGTGTCCTTTCTCCCTTGAAGAAACGTTAAAATTTCTCTTATAACGTTTGTTTCTGTTTTTTAGTTTTTTCAAAATAAAACAGATTCGATTCCATTATATGTGGCTTTGACACACCATACTGTGGTTAACGAATGATAAAAGAGGAATATGTTACTGTGCCATTCAGAAGTACATACAGGGAATTCGTTAATATATGCACTTTCTTCACATTTTGAAAACAAATTTATACTTTCTGTACTACAAAGCTGAATTTTGCATCACCCTGTATATTTTTTACAAATCTCAACCAAATATGCTAACTAAATGTTCTACACATCATCATGGGAAAATAAATGCACAAATTACTAGAAATTGCACTAAAAAATGAACGTAGTACCTGTTGCTTTAGAAGAAATAGTTAACCCTCTCACGGCTGATGAGACCACGTGACACTCGTTGTAACTCGAAAATATATGGCTTCAACCACTAATTTCTTCTTTTTTTTAAAAAGACTCTCCTATTTGGTATATATGTTGTTAGGCAACTATTCAACAATATAGCATATGTCATTCTAAATATATATTATATTGTTATCCATTGTTTCTATATACTCCATACTATTCGCCATATCACCCAAAGTTATTTACATATTTTGACGAAAGAAATGTAAAATTGAAGAAAAAAACCCTCCATTTCGTCCTGTTGCGATAAGTGTCCTTTGCCCTTTAAGAAACGTTAAAATTTCTCTTATAACGTTTGTTTCTGTTTTTTAGTTTTTTCAAAATAAAACAGATTCGATTCCATTATATGTGGCTTTGACACACCATACTGTGGTTAACGAATGATAAAAGAGGAATATGTTACTGTGCCATTCAGAAGTACATACAGGGCATTCGTTAATATATGCACTTTCTTCACATTTTAAAAACCAATTTATACTTTCTGTACTACAAAGATGAATTTTGCATCACCCTGTATATTTTTTCGAAATCTCAACCAAATATGCTAACTAAATGTTCTACTCATCATCATGGGAAAATAAATGCACAAATTACTGCAAACTGCACAAAAAAATGAACGTCGTAAGTGTTGCTTTAGAAGAAATAGTTAAACCTCTCACGGCTGATGAGACCACGTGTCACTCGTTGTAACTGGAAATTGTATGGCTTCAACCACTAATTTCTTCATTTTTTTTAAAAAAACTCTTCTATTTGGTACATATATGTTGTTAGGCAACTATTCAACAATATAGCATATGTCTATCTACATATATATTATATTCTTATCCATTGTTACTATACACTACATACTATTCGCCATATCTCCCCAAGTTATTTACATATTTGGACGAAATAAAACTCAAATTGAAGGGCAAACCCATCCATTTTGTACGGTTGCGTTACAGGTCCTTTGTCCTTGAAGAAACATTAAAATTCCTCTTATAACGTTTGTTTCTCTTTTTTAGTTTTTTCAAAATAAAACAGATTCGATTCCATTATATGTGGCTTTGACACACCATACTATGGTTAACGAATGATAAAAGAGGAATATGTTACTGTGCCATTCAGAAGTACATACAGGGGATTCGTTAATATATGCAATTTCTTCACATTTTGAAAACCAAGTTAAACTTTCTGTACTACAAACTGAATTTTGCATCACCCTGTATATTTTTTCCAAATCTCAACCAAATATGCTAACTAAATGTTCTACACATCATCATGGGAAAATAAATGCACAAATTACTACAAACTGCACAAAAAAATGAACGTCGTAAGTGTTGCTTTAGATGAAATAGTTAAACCTCTCACGGCTGATGAGACCACGTGACACTCGTTGTAACTGGAAAATATATGGCTTCAACCACTAATTTCTTCAATTTTTTTTAAAAAACTCTCCTATTTGGTATATATGTTGTTAGGCAACTATTCAACAATATAGCATATGTCATTCTAAATATATATTATATTGTTACCCATTGTTTCTATATACTACATACTATTCGCCATATCTCCCAAAGTTATTTACATATTTTGACGAAAGGAAGGTAAAATTGAAGAAAAAACCCCTCCATTTTTTCCTGTTGCGATAAGTGTCCTTTGCCCTTTAAGAAACGTTAAAATTTCTCTTATAACGTTTGTTTCTGCTTTTTAGTTTTTTGCAAAATAAAACAGATTCGATTCCATTATATGTGGCTTTGACACACCATACTGTGGTTAACGAATGATAAAAGAGGAATATGTTACTGTGCCATTCAGAAGTACATACAGGGCATTCGTTAATATATGCACTTTCTTCACATTTTGAAAACCAATTTATACTTTCTGTACTACAAAGATGAATTTTGCATCACCCTGTATATTTTTTCGAAATCTCAACCAAATATGCTAACTAAATGTTCTACACATCATGATGGGAAAATAAATGCACAAATTACTACAAACTGCACAAAAAAAGGAACGTAGTACCTGTTGCTTTAGAAGAAATAGTTAATCCTCTCACAGCTGATGAGACCACGTGACACGCGTTGTAACTGGAAAATGTATGGCTTCAACCACTAATTTCTTCAATTTTTTTTAAAAACTCTCCTATTTGGTACATATATGTTGTTAGGCAACTATTCAACAATATAGCATATGTCATTCTACATATATATTATATTCTTATCCATTGTTACTATATACTACATACTATTCGCCATATCTCCCAAAGTTATTTACATATTTTGACGAAATAAAGCTCAAATTGAAGGGCAAACCCATCCATTTTGTACGGTTGCGTTACAGGTCCTTTGTCCTTGAAGAAACATTAAAATTCCTCTTATAACCTTTGTTTCTGTTTTTTAGTTTTTTCAAAATAAAACAGATTCGATTCCATTATATGTGGCTTTGACACAACATACTATGGTTAACGAATGATAAAAGAGGAATATGTTACTGTGCCATTTAGAAGTACATACAGGGCATTCGTTAATATATGCAATTTCTTCACATTTTGAAAACCAAGTTAAACTTTGTGTACTACAAAGCTGAATTTTGCATCACCCTGTATATTTTTTACAAATCTCAACCAAATATGCTAACTAAATTTTCTACACATCATCATGGGAAACTAATGCACAAATTACTACAAACTGCACTAAAAAATGAACGTAGTACCTGTTGCTTTAGAAGAAATAGTTAACCCTCTCACGGCTGATGAGACCACGTGACATTCGTTGTAACTGGAAAATGTATGGCTTCAACCACTAATTTCTTCAATTTTTTAAAAAACTTTCCTATTTGGTATATATATGTTGTTAGGCAAGTATTCAACAATATAGCATATGTCATTCTACATATATATTATATTGTTAATCATTGTTACTATATACTACATACTATTCGCCATATCTCCCAAACTTATTTACATATTTTGACGAAATAAAGCTAAAATTGAAGAGGAAACCCCTCCATTTTGTCCTGTTGCGATAAGGGTCCTTTGCCCTTGAAGAAACATTAAAATTCCTCTTATAAATTAGATTCTCTTTTTTAGTTTTTTCAAAATAAAACAGATTCGATTCCATTATATGTGGCTTTGACACACCATACTGTGGTTAACGAATGATAAAAGAGGAATATGTTACTGTGCCATTCAGAAGTACATACAGGGCATTCGTTAATATATGCACTTTCTTCACATTTTGAAAACCAATTTATACTTTCTGTACTACAAAGCTGAATTTTGCATCACCCTGTATATTTTTTCCAAATCTCAACCAAATATGCTAACTAAATGTTCTACACATCATCATGGGAAAATAAATGCACAAATTACTACAAACTGCACAAAAAAATGAACGTCGTAAGTGTTGCTTTAGAAGAAATATTTAATCCTCTCACGACTGATGAGACCACGTGACACGCGTTGTAACTGGAAAATGTATGGCTTCAACCACTAATTTCTTGAATTTTTTTTAAAAACTCTCCTATTTGGTACATATATGTTGTTAGGCAACTATTCAACAATATAGCATATGTCATTCTACATATATATTATATTCTTATCCATTGTTACTATATACTACATACTATTCGCCATATCTCCCAAAGTTATTTACATATTTTGACGAAAGAAAGGTAAAATTGAAGAGGAAACCCCTCCACTTTGTCCTGTTGCGATAAGTGTCCTTTGCCCTTGAAGAAACGTTAAAATTTCTCTTATAACGTTTGTTTCTGTTTTTTAATTTTTTCAAAATAAAACAGATTCGATTCCATTATATGTGGCTTTGACACAACATACTGTGGTTAACGAATGATAAAAAAGGAATATGTTACTGTGCCATTCAGAAGTACATACAGGGCATTCGTTAATATATGCACTTTCTTCACATTTTGAAAACCAATTTATACTTTCTGTACTACAAAGATGAATTTTGCATCACCCTGTATATTTTTTCGAAATCTCAACCAAATATGCTAACTAAATGTTCTACACATCATGATGGGAAAATAAATGCACAAAGTACTACAAACTGCACAAAAAAATGAACGTAGTACCTGTTGCTTTAGAAGAAATAGTTAATCCTCTCACGGCTGATGAGACCACGTGACACGCGTTGTAACTGGAAAATGTATGGCTTCAACCACTAATTTCTTCAATTTTTTTTAAAAACTCTCCTATTTGGTACATATATGTTGTTAGGCAACTATTCAACAATATAGCATATGTCATTCTACATATATATTATATTCTTATCCATTGTTACTATATACTACATACTATTCGCCATATCTCCCAAAGTTATTTACATATTTTGACGAAATAAAGCTCAAATTGAAGGGCAAACCCATCCGTTTTGTACGGTTGCGTTTCAGGTCCTTTGTCCTTGAAGAAACATTAAAATTCCTCTTATAACGTTTGTTTCTCTTTTTTAGTTTTTTCAAAATAAAACAGACTCGATTCCATTATATGTGGCTTTGACACACCATACTATGGTTAACGAATGATAAAAGAGGAATATGTTACTGTGCCATTCAGAAGTACATACAGGGCATTCGTTAATATATGCAATTTCTTCACATTTTGAAAACCAAGTTAAAATTTCTGTACTACAAAGCTGAATTTTGCATCACCCTGTATATTTTTTACAAATCTCAACCAAATATGCTAACTAAATTTTCTACACATCATCATGGGAAACTAATGCACAAATTACTACAAACTGCACTAAAAAATGAACGTAGTACCTGTTGCTTTAGAAGAAATACTTAACCCTATCACGGCTGATGAGACCACGTGACACTCGTTGTAACTGGAAAATGTATGGCTTCAACCACTAATTTCTTCAATTTTTAAAAAAACTTTCCTATTTGGTTTATATATGTTGTTAGGCAACTATTCAATGATATAGCATATGTCATTCTACATATATATTATATTATTAATCATTGTTACTATATACTACATACTATTCGCCATATCTTCCAAACTTATTTACATATTTTGATGAAATAAAGCTAGAATTGAAGAGGAAACCCCTCCACTTTGTCCTGTTGCGATAAGGGTCCTTTGCCCTTGAAGAAACGTTAAAATTTCTCTTATAACGTTTGTTTCTGTTTTTTAGTTTTTTCAAAATAAAACAGATTCGATTCCATTATATGTGGCTTTGACACACCATACTGTGGTTAACGAATGATAAAAGAGGAATATGTTACTGTGCCATTCAGAAGTACATACAGGGCATTCGTTAATATATGCACTTTCTTCACATTTTGAAAACCAATTTATACTTTCTGTACTACAAAGATGAATTTTGCATCACCCTGTATATTTTTTCGAAATCTCAACCAAATATGCTAACTAAATGTTCTACACATCATGATGGGAAAATAAATGCACAAATTACTACAAACTGCACAAAAAAATGAACGTAGTACCTGTTGCTTTAGAAGAAATAGTTAATCCTCTCACGGCTGATGAGACCACGTGACACTCGTTGTAACTGGAAAATGTATGGCTTCATCCACTAATTTCTTCAATTTTTTTTTAAAAAACTCTCCTATTTGGTATATATATGTTGTTAGGCAACTATTCAACAATATAGCATATGTCATTTTACATATATATTATATTATTAATCATTGTTACTATATACTACATACTATTCGCCATATCTTCCAAACTTATTTACATATTTTGACGAAATAAAGCTAAAATTGAAGAGGAAACCACTCCATTTTGTCCTGTTGCGATAAGGGCCCTTTGCCCTTGAAGAAACATTAAAATTCCTCTTATAACGTTTGTTTCTCTTTTTTAGTTTTTTCAAAATAAAACAGATTCGATTCCATTATATGTGGCTTTGACACACCATACTGTGCTTAACGAATGATAAAAGAGGAATATGTTACTGTGCCATTCAGAAGTACATACAGGGCATTCGTTAATATATGCACTTTCTTCACATTTTGAAAACCAATTTATACTTTCTGTACTACAAAGCTGAATTTTGCATCACCCTGTATATTTTTTACAAATCTCAACCAAATATGCTAACTAAATGTTCTACACATCATCATGGGAAAATAAATGCACAAATTACTACAAACTGCACAAAAAAATGAACGTAGTACCTGTTTCTTTAGAAGAAATAGTTAACCCTCTCACGGCTGATGAGACCACGTGACACTCGTTGTAACTGGAAAATATATGGCTTCAACCACTAATTTCTTCAATTTTTTTTAAAAGACTCTCCTATTTGGTATATATGTTGTTAGGCAACTATTCAACAATATAGCATATGTCATTCTAAATATATATTATATTGTTATCCATTGTTTCTATATACTACATACTATTCGCCATATCACAAAAAGTTATTTACATATTTTGACGAAAGAAAGGTAAAATTGAAGAAAAAACCCCTCCATTTTTTCCTGTTGCGATAAGTGTCCTTTGCCCTTTAAGAAACGTTAAAATTTCTCTTATAACGTTTGTTTCTGTTTTTTAGTTTTTTTTTAAATAAAAAAGATTCGATTCCATTATATGTGGCTTTGACACACCATACTGTGGTTAACGAATGATAAAAGTTGAATATGTTACTGTGCCATTCAGAAGTACATACAGGGCATTCGTTAATATATGCACTTTCTTCACATTTTGAAAACCAATTTATACTTTCTGTACTACAAAGATGAATTTTGCATCACCCTGTATATTTTTTCGAAATCTCAACCAAATATGCTAACTAAATGTTCTACACATCATGATGGGAAAATAAATGCACAAATTACTACAAACTGCACAAAAAAAGGAACGTAGTACCTGTTGCTTTAGAAGAAATAGTTAATCCTCTCACGGCTGTTGAGACCACGTGACACGCGTTGTAACTGGAAAATGTATGGCTTCAACCACTAATTTCTTCAATTTTTTTTAAAAACTCTCCAATTTGGTACATATATGTTGTTAGGCAACTATTCAACAATATAGCATATGTCATTCTACATATATATTATATTCTTATCCATTGTTACTATATACTACATACTATTCGCCATATCTCCCAAAGTTATTTACATATTTTGACGAAATAAAGCTCAAATTGAAGGGCAAACCCATCCATTTTGTACGGTTGCGTTACAGGTCCTTTGTCCTTGAAGAAACATTAAAATTCCTCTTATAACCTTTGTTTCTGTTTTTTAGTTTTTTCAAAATAAAACAGATTCGATTCCATTATATGTGGCTTTGACACAACATACTATGGTTAACGAATGATAAAAGAGGAATATGTTACTGTGCCATTTAGAAGTACATACAGGGCATTCGTTAATATATGCAATTTCTTCACATTTTGAAAACCAAGTTAAACTTTGTGTACTACAAAGCTGAATTTTGCATCACCCTGTATATTTTTTACAAATCTCAACAAAATATGCTAACTAAATTTTCTACACATCATCATGGGAAACTAATGCACAAATTACTACAAACTGCACTAAAAAATGAACGTAGCACCTGTTGCTTTAGAAGAAATAGTTAACCCTCTCACGGCTGATGAGACCACGTGACATTCGTTGTAACTGGAAAATGTATGGCTTCAACCACTAATTTCTTCAATTTTTTTAAAAACTTTCCTATTTGGTATATATATGTTGTTAGGCAACTATTCAACAATATAGCATATGTCATTCTACATATATATTATATTGTTAATCATTGTTACTATATACTACATACTATTCGCCATATCTCCCAAACTTATTTACATATTTTGACGAAATAAAGCTAAAATATAAGAGGAAACCCCTCCACTTTGTCCTGTTGCGATAAGTGTCCTTTGCCCTTGAAGAAACATTAAAATTCCTCTTATAACGTTTGTTTCTGTTTTTTAGTTTTTTCAAAATAAAACAGATTCGATTCCATTATATGTGGCTTTGACACACCATACTGTGGTTAACGAATGATAAAAGAGGAATATGTTACTGTGCCATTCAGAAGTACATACAGGGCATTCGTTAATATATGCACTTTCTTCACATTTTGAAAACCAATTTATACTTTCTGTACTACAAAGCTGAATTTTGCATCACCCTGTATATTTTTTCGAAATCTCAACCAAATATGCTAACTAAATGTTCTACACATCATGATGGGAAAATAAATGCACAAATTACTACAAACTGCACAAAAAAATGAACGTAGTACCTGTTGCTTTAGAAGAAATAGTTAATCCTCTCACGGCTGATGAGAAAACGTGACACTCGTTGTAACTGGAAAATATATGGCTTCATCCACTAATTTCTTCAATTTTTTTTTAAAAAAAACTCTCCTATTTGGTATATATATGTTGTTGGGCAACTATTCAACAATATAGCATATGTCATTCTACATATATATTATATTATTAATCATTGTTACTATATACTACATACTATTCGCCATATCTCCCAAACTTATTTACATATTTTGACGAAATAAAGCTAAAATTAAAGATGAAACCCCTCCATTTTGTCCTGTTGCGATAAGGGCCCTTTGCCCTTGAAGAAACATTAAAATTCCTCTTATAACGTTTGTTTCTCTTTTTTAGTTTTTTCAAAATAAAACAGATTCGATTCCATTATATGTGGCTTTGACACACCATACTGTGCTTAACGAATGATAAAAGAGGAATATGTTACTGTGCCATTCAGAAGTACATACAGGGCATTCGTTAATATATGCACTTTCTTCACATTTTGAAAACCAATTTATACTTTCTGTACTACAAAGCTGAATTTTGCATCACCCTGTATATTTTTTACAAATCTCAACCAAATATGCTAACTAAATGTTCTACACATCATCATGGGAAAATAAATGCACAAATTACTACAAACTGCACAAAAAAAATGAACGTAGTACCTGCTTCTTTAGAAGAAATAGTTAACCCTCTCACGGCTGATGAGACCACGTGACACTCGTTGTAACTGGAAAATATATGGCTTCAACCACTAATTTCTTCAATTTTTTTTAAAAGACTCTCCTATTTGGTATATATGTTGTTAGGCAACTATTCAACAATATAGCATATGTCATTCTAAATATATATTATATTGTTATCCATTGTTTCTATATACTACATACTATTCGCCATATCTCCCAAAGTTATTTACATATTTTGACGAAAGAAAGGTAAAATTGAAGAAAAAACCCCTCCATTTTTTCCTGTTGCGATAAGTGTCCTTTGCCCTTTAAGAAACGTTAAAATTTCTCTTATAACGTTTGTTTCTGTTTTTTAGTTTTTTTCAAAATAAAACAGATTCGATTCCATTATATGTGGCTTTGACACACCATACTGTGGTTAACGAATGATAAAAGAGGAATATGTTACTGTGCCATTCAGAAGTACATACAGGGCATTCGTTAATATATGCACTTTCTTCACATTTTGAAAACCAATTTATACTTTCTGTACTACAAAGATGAATTTTGCATCACCCTGTATATTTTTTCGAAATCTCAACCAAATATGCTAACTAAATGTTCTACACATCATGATGGGAAAATAAATGCACAAATTACTACAAACTGCACAAAAAAAAGGAACGTAGTACCTGTTGCTTTAGAAGAAATAGTTAATCCTCTCACGGCTGATGAGACCACGTGACACGCGTTGTAACTGGAAAATGTATGGCTTCAACCACTAATTTCTTCAATTTTTTTTAAAAACTCTCCTATTTGGTACATATATGTTGTTAGGCAACTATTCAACAATATAGCATATGTCATTCTACATATATATTATATTGTTATCCATTGTTACTATATACTACATACTATTCGCCATATCTCCCAAAGTTATTTACATATTTTGACGAAAGAAAGGTAAAATTGAAGAGGAACCCCCTCCATTTTGTCCTGTTGCGATAAGTGTCCTTTTTCCCTTGAAGAAACGTTAAAATTTCTCTTATAACGTTTGTTTCTGTTTTTTAGTTTTTTCAAAATAAAACAGATTCGATTCCATTATATGTGGCTTTGACACACCATACTGTGGTTAACGAATAATAAAAGAGGAATATGTTACTGTGCCATTCAGAAGTACATACAGGGCATTCGTTAATATATGCACTTTCTTCACATTTTGAAAACCAATTTATACTTTCTGTACTACAAAGATGAATTTTGCATCACCCTGTATATTTTTTCGAAATCTCAACCAAATATGCTAACTAAATGTTCTACACATCATGATGGGAAAATAAATGCACAAATTACTACAAACTGCACAAAAAAATGAACGTAGTACCTGTTGCTTTAAAAGAAATATTTAATCCTCTCACGGCTGATGAGACCACGTGACACTCGTTGTAACTGGAAAATGTATGGCTTCAACCACTAATTTCTTCAATTTTTTTTAAAAAAACTTTCCTATTTGGTATATATATATGTTGTTAGGCAACTATTCAACAATATAGCATATGTCATTCTACATATATATTATATTGTTAATCATTGTTACTATATACTACATACTATTCGCCATATCTCCCAAACTTATTTACATATTTTGACGAAATAAAGCTAAAATTGAAGAGGAAACCCCTCCATTTTGTCCTGTTGCGATAAGGGCCCTTTGCCCTTGAAGAAACATTAAAATTCCTCTTATAACGTTTGTTTCTCTTTTTTAGTTTTTTCAAAATAAAACAGATTCGATTCCATTATATGTGGCTTTGACACACCATACTGTGCTTAACGAATGATAAAAGAGGAATATGTTACTGTGCCATTCAGAAGTACATACAGGGCATTCGTTAATATATGCACTTTCTTCACATTTTGAAAACCAATTTATACTTTCTGTACTACAAAGCTGAATTTTGCATCACCCTGTATATTTTTTACAAATCTCAACCAAATATGCTAACTAAATGTTCTACACATCATCATGGGAAAATAAATGCACAAATTACTACAAACTGCACAAAAAAATGAACGTAGTACCTGTTTCTTTAGAAGAAATAGTTAACCCTCTCACGGCTGATGAGACCACGTGACACTCGTTGTAACTGGAAAATATATGGCTTCAACCACTAATTTCTTCAATTTTTTTTAAAAGACTCTCCTATTTGGTATATATGTTGTTAGGCAACTATTCAACAATATAGCATATGTCATTCTAAATATATATTATATTGTTATCCATTGTTTCTATATACTACATACTATTCGCCATATCACCCAAAGTTATTTACATATTTTGACGAAAGAAAGGTAAAATTGAAGAAAAAACCCCTCCATTTTTTCCTGTTGCGATAAGTGTCCTTTGCCCTTTAAGAAACGTTAAAATTTCTCTTATAACGTTTGTTTCTGTTTTTTAGTTTTTTTTTAAATAAAAAAGATTCGATTCCATTATATGTGGCTTTGACACACCATACTGTGGTTAACGAATGATAAAAGTTGAATATGTTACTGTGCCATTCAGAAGTACATACAGGGCATTCGTTAATATATGCACTTTCTTCACATTTTGAAAACCAATTTATACTTTCTGTACTACAAAGATGAATTTTGCATCACCCTGTATATTTTTTCGAAATCTGAACCAAATATGCTAACTAAATGTTCTACACATCATGATGGGAAAATAAATGCACAAATTACTACAAACTGCACAAAAAAAGGAACGTAGTACCTGTTGCTTTAGAAGAAATAGTTAATCCTCTCACGGCTGTTGAGACCACGTGACACGCGTTGTAACTGAAAAATGTATGGCTTCAACCACTAATTTCTTCAATTTTTTTTAAAAACTCTCCAATTTGGTACATATATGTTGTTAGGCAACTATTCAACAATATAGCATATGTCATTCTACATATATATTATATTCTTATCCATTGTTACTATATACTACATACTATTCGCCATATCTCCCAAAGTTATTTACATATTTTGACGAAATAAAGCTCAAATTGAAGGGCAAACCCATCCATTTTGTACGGTTGCGTTACAGGTCCTTTGTCCTTGAAGAAACATTAAAATTCCTCTTATAACCTTTGTTTCTGTTTTTTAGTTTTTTCAAAATAAAACAGATTCGATTCCATTATATGTGGCTTTGACACAACATACTATGGTTAACGAATGATAAAAGAGGAATATGTTACTGTGCCATTTAGAAGTACATACAGGGCATTCGTTAATATATGCAATTTCTTCACATTTTGAAAACCAAGTTAAACTTTGTGTACTACAAAGCTGAATCTTGCATCACCCTGTATATTTTTTACAAATCTCAACAAAATATGCTAACTAAATTTTCTACACATCATCATGGGAAACTAATGCACAAATTACTACAAACTGCACTAAAAAATGAACGTAGCACCTGTTGCTTTAGAAGAAATAGTTAACCCTCTCACGGCTGATGAGACCACGTGACATTCGTTGTAACTGGAAAATGTATGGCTTCAACCACTAATTTCTTCAATTTTTTTAAAAACTTTCCTATTTGGTATATATATGTTGTTAGGCAACTATTCAACAATATAGCATATGTCATTCTACATATATATTATATTGTTAATCATTGTTACTATATACTACATACTATTCGCCATATCTCCCAAACTTATTTACATATTTTGACGAAATAAAGCTAAAATATAAGAGGAAACCCCTCCACTTTGTCCTGTTGCGATAAGTGTCCTTTGCCCTTGAAGAAACATTAAAATTCCTCTTATAACGTTTGTTTCTGTTTTTTAGTTTTTTCAAAATAAAACAGATTCGATTCCATTATATGTGGCTTTGACACACCATACTGTGGTTAACGAATGATAAAAGAGGAATATGTTACTGTGCCATTCAGAAGTACATACAGGGCATTCGTTAATATATGCACTTTCTTCACATTTTGAAAACCAATTTATACTTTCTGTACTACAAAGCTGAATTTTGCATCACCCTGTATATTTTTTCGAAATCTCAACCAAATATGCTAACTAAATGTTCTACACATCATGATGGGAAAATAAATGCACAAATTACTACAAACTGCACAAAAAAATGAACGTAGTACCTGTTGCTTTAGAAGAAATAGTTAATCCTCTCACGGCTGATGAGAAAACGTGACACTCGTTGTAACTGGAAAATATATGGCTTCATCCACTAATTTCTTCAATTTTTTTTAAAAAAAACTCTCCTATTTGGTATATATATGTTGTTGGGCAACTATTCAACAATATAGCATATGTCATTCTACATATATATTATATTATTAATCATTGTTACTATATACTACATACTATTCGCCATATCTCCCAAACTTATTTACATATTTTGACGAAATAAAGCTAAAATTAAAGAGGAAACCCCTCCATTTTGTCCTGTTGCGATAAGGGCCCTTTGCCCTTGAAGAAACATTAAAATTCCTCTTATAACGTTTGTTTCTCTTTTTTAGTTTTTTCAAAATAAAACAGATTCGATTCCATTATATGTGGCTTTGACACACCATACTGTGCTTAACGAATGATAAAAGAGGAATATGTTACTGTGCCATTCAGAAGTACATACAGGGCATTCGTTAATATATGCACTTTCTTCACATTTTGAAAACCAATTTATACTTTCTGTACTACAAAGATGAATTTTGCATCACCCTGTATATTTTTTCGAAATCTCAACCAAATATGCTAACTAAATGTTCTACACATCATGATGGGAAAATAAATGCACAAATTACTACAAACTGCACAAAAAAAAGGAACGTAGTACCTGTTGCTTTAGAAGAAATAGTTAATCCTCTCACGGCTGATGAGACCACGTGACACGCGTTGTAACTGGAAAATGTATGGCTTCAACCACTAATTTCTTCATTTTTTTTTAAAAACTCTCCTATTTGGTACATATATGTTGTTAGGCAACTATTCAACAATATAGCATATGTCATTCTACATATATATTATATTGTTATCCATTGTTACTATATACTACATACTATTCGCCATATCTCCCAAAGTTATTTACATATTTTGACGAAAGAAAGGTAAAATTGAAGAGGAAACCCCTCCATTTTGTCCTGTTGCGATAAGTGTCCTTTTTCCCTTGAAGAAACGTTAAAATTTCTCTTATAACGTTTGTTTCTGTTTTTTAGTTTTTTCAAAATAAAACAGATTCGATTCCATTATATGTGGCTTTGACACACCATACTGTGGTTAACGAATAATAAAAGAGGAATATGTTACTGTGCCATTCAGAAGTACATACAGGGCATTCGTTAATATATGCACTTTCTTCACATTTTGAAAACCAATTTATACTTTCTGTACTACAAAGATGAATTTTGCATCACCCTGTATATTTTTTCGAAATCTCAACCAAATATGCTAACTAAATGTTCTACACATCATGATGGGAAAATAAATGCACAAATTACTACAAACTGCACAAAAAAATGAACGTAGTACCTGTTGCTTTAAAAGAAATATTTAATCCTCTCACGGCTGATGAGACCACGTGACACTCGTTGTAACTGGAAAATGTATGGCTTCAACCACTAATTTCTTCAATTTTTTTTAAAAAAACTTTCCTATTTGGTATATATATATGTTGTTAGGCAACTATTCAACAATATAGCATATGTCATTCTACATATATATTATATTGTTAATCATTGTTACTATATACTACATACTATTCGCCATATCTCCCAAACTTATTTACATATTTTGACGAAATAAAGCTAAAATTGAAGAGGAAACCCCTCCATTTTGTCCTGTTGCGATAAGGGCCCTTTGCCCTTGAAGAAACATTAAAATTCCTCTTATAACGTTTGTTTCTCTTTTTTAGTTTTTTCAAAATAAAACAGATTCGATTCCATTATATGTGGCTTTGACACACCATACTGTGGTTAACGAATGATAAAAGAGGAATATGTTACTGTGCCATTCAGAAGTACATACAGGGCATTCGTTAATATATGCACTTTCTTCACATTTTGAAAACCAATTTATACTTTCTGTACTACAAAGCTGAATTTTGCATCACCCTGTATATTTTTTACAAATCTCAACCAAATATGCTAACTAAATGTTCTACACATCATGATGGGAAAATAAATGCACAAATTACTACAAACTGCACAAAAAAATGAACGTAGTACCTGTATCTTTAGAAGAAATAGTTAACCCTCTCACGGCTGATGAGACCACGTGACACTCGTTGTAACTGGAAAATATATGGCTTCAACCACTAATTTCTTCAATTTTTTTTAAAAGACTCTCCTATTTGGTATATATGTTGTTAGGCAACTATTCAACAATATAGCATATGTCATTCTAAATATATATTATATTGTTATCCATTGTTTCTATATACTACATACTATTCGCCATATCACCCAAAGTTATTTACATTTTTTGACGAAAGAAAGGTAAAATTGAAGAAAAAACCCCTCCATTTTTTCCTGTTGCGATAAGTGTCCTTTGCCCTTTAAGAAACGTTAAAATTTCTTTTATAACGTTTGTTTCTGTTTTTTAGTTTTTTTCAAAATAAAACAGATTCGATTCCATTATATGTGGCTTTGACACACCATACTGTGGTTAACGAATGATAAAAGAGGAATATGTTACTGTGCCATTCAGAAGTACATACAGGGCATTCGTTAATATATGCACTTTCTTCACATTTTGAAAACCAATTTATACTTTCTGTACTACAAAGATGAATTTTGCATCACCCTGTATATTTTTTCGAAATCTCAACCAAATATGCTAACTAAATGTTCTACACATCATGATGGGAAAATAAATGCACAAATTACTACAAACTGCACAAAAAAAGGAACGTAGTACCTGTTGCTTTAGAAGAAATAGTTAATTCTCTCACGGCTGATGAGACCATGTGACACGCGTTGTAACTGGAAAATGTATGGCTTCAACCACTAATTTCTTCAATTTTTTTTAAAAACTCTCCTATTTGGTACATATATGTTGTTAGGCAACTATTCAACAATATAGCATATGTCATTCTACATATATATTATATTCTTATCCATTGTTACTATATACTACATACTATTCGCCATATCTCCCAAAGTTATTTACATATTTTGACGAAATTAAGCTCAAATTGAAGGGCAAACCCATCCATTTTGTACGGTTGCGTTACAGGTCCTTTGTCCTTGAAGAAACATTAAAATTCCTCTTATAACCTTTGTTTCTGTTTTTTAGTTTTTTCAAAATAAAACAGATTCGATTCCATTATATGTGGCTTTGACACAACATACTATGGTTAACGAATGATAAAAGAGGAATATGTTACTGTGCCATTTAGAAGTACATACAGGGCATTCGTTAATATATGCAATTTCTTCACATTTTGAAAACCAAGTTAAACTTTGTGTACTACAAAGCTGAATTTTGCATCACCCTGTATATTTTTTACAAATCTCAACCAAATATGCTAACTAAATTTTCTACACATCATCATGGGAAACTAATGCACAAATTACTACAAACTGCACTAAAAATGAACGTAGTACCTGTTGCTTTAGAAGAAATAGTTAACCCTCTCACGGCTGATGAGACCACGTGACATTCGTTGTAACTGGAAAATGTATGGCTTCAACCACTAATTTCTTCAATTTTTTTAAAAACTTTCCTATTTGGTATATATATGTTGTTAGGCAACTATTCAACAATATAGCATATGTCATTCTACATATATATTATATTGTTAATCATTGTTACTATATACTACATACTATTCGCCATATCTCCCAAACTTATTTACATATTTTGACGAAATAAAGCTAAAATTGAAGAGGAAACCCCTCCATTTTGTCCTGTTGCGATAAGGGTCCTTTGCCCTTGAAGAAACATTAAAATTCCTCTTATAAAGTTTAATTCTCTTTTTTAGTTTTTTCAAAATAAAACAGATTCGATTCCATTATATGTGGCTTTGACACACCATACTGTGGTTAACGAATGATAAAAGAGGAATATGTTACTGTGCCATTCAGAAGTACATACAGGGCATTCGTTAATATATGCACTTTCTTCACATTTTGAAAACCAATTTATACTTTCTGTACTACAAAGCTGAATTTTGCATCACCCTGTATATTTTTTCCAAATCTCAACCAAATATGCTAACTAAATGTTCTACACATCATCATGGGAAAATAAATGCACAAATTACTACAAACTGCACAAAAAAATGAACGTCGTAATTGTTGCTTTAGAAGAAATAGTTAAACCTCTCACGGCTGATGAGACCACGTGACACTCGTTGTAACTGGAAAATATATGGCTTCAACCACTAATTTCTTCTTTTTTTAAAAAAAACTCTCCTATTTGGTATATATGTTGTTAGGCAACTATTCAACAATATAGCATATGTCATTCTACATATATATTATATTGTTATCCATTGTTACTATATACTACATACTATTCGCCATATCTCCCAAAGTTATTTACATATTTTGACGAAAGAAAGGTAAAATTGAAGAGGAAACCCCTCCATTTTGTCCTGTTGCGATAAGTGTCCTTTTTCCCTTGAAGAAACGTTAAAATTTCTCTTATAACGTTTGTTTCTGTTTTTTAGTTTTTTCAAAATAAAACAGATTCGATTCCATTATATGTGGCTTTGACACACCATACTGTGGTTAACGAATGATAAAAGAGGAATATGTTACTGTGCCATTCAGAAGTACATACAGGGCATTCGTTAATATATGCACTTTCTTCACATTTTGAAAACCAATTTATACTTTCTGTACTACAAAGATGAATTTTGCATCACCCTGTATATTTTTTCGAAATCTCAACCAAATATGCTAACTAAATGTTCTACACATCATGATGGGAAAATAAATGCACAAATTACTACAAACTGCACAAAAAAAGGAACGTAGTACCTGTTGCTTTAGAAGAAATATTTAATCCTCTCACGGCTGATGAGACCACGTGACACGCGTTGTAACTGGAAAATGTATGGCTTCAACCACTAATTTCTTGAATTTTTTTTAAAAACTCTCCTATTTGGTACATATATGTTGTTAGGCAACTATTCAACAATATAGCATATGTCATTCTACATATATATTATATTCTTATCCATTGTTACTATATACTACATACTATTCGCCATATCTCCCAAAGTTATTTACATATTTTGACGAAAGAAAGCTAAAATTGAAGAGGAAACCCCTCCACTTTGTCCTGTTGCGATAAGTGTCCTTTGCCCTTGAAGAAACATTAAAATTCCTCTTATAACGTTTGTTTCTCTTTTTTAGTTTTTTCAAAATAAAACAGATTCGATTCCATTATATGTGGCTTTGACACACCATACTATGGTTAACGAATAATAAAAGAGGAATATGTTACTGTGCCATTCAGAAGTACATACAGGGCATTCGTTAATATATGCAATTTCTTCACATTTTGAAAACCAAGTTAAACTTTCTGTACTACAAAGCTGAATTTTGCATCACCCTGTATATTTTTTCGAAATCTCAACCAAATATGCTAACTAAATGTTCTACACATCATCATGGGAAACTAATGCACAAATTACTACAAACTGCACTAAAAAATGAACGTAGTACCTGTTGCTTTAGAAGAAATAGTTAACCCTCTCACAGCTGATGAGACCACGTGACACTCGTTGTAACTGGAAAATGTATGGCTTCAACCACTAATTTCTTCAATTTTTTTTTAAAAAACTTTCCTATTTGGTATATATATATGTTGTTAGGCAACTATTCAACAATATAGCATATGTCATTCTACATATATATTATATTGTTAATCATTGTTACGTTATACTACATACTATTCGCCATATCTCCCAAACTTATTTACATATTTTGACGAAATAAAGCTAAAATTGAAGAGGAAACCCCTCCATTTTGCCCTGTTGCGATAAGGTCCCTTTGCCCTTGAAGAAACATTAAAATTCCTCTTATAACGTTTGTTTCTCTTTTTTAGTTTTTTCAAAATAAAACAGATTCGATTCCATTATATGTGGCTTTGACACACCATACTGTGGTTAACGAATGATAAAAGAGGAATATGTTACTGTGCCATTCAGAAGTACATACAGGGCATTCGTTAATATATGCACTTTCTTCACATTTTGAAAACCAATTTATACTTTCTGTACTACAAAGCTGAATTTTGCATCACCCTGTATATTTTTTACAAATCTCAACCAAATATGCTAACTAAATGTTCTACACATCATCATGGGAAAATAAATGCACAAATTACTACAAACTGCACAAAAAAATGAACGTAGTACCTGTTTCTTTAGAAGAAATAGTTAACCCTCTCACGGCTGATGAGACCACGTGACACTCGTTGTAACTGGAAAATATATGGCTTCAACCACTAATTTCTTCAATTTTTTTTAAAAGACTCTCCTATTTGGTATATATGTTGTTAGGCAACTATTCAACAATATAGCATATGTCATTCTAAATATATATTATATTGTTATCCATTGTTTCGATATACTACATACTATTCGCCATATCACCCAAAGTTATTTACATATTTTGACGAAAGAAAGGTAAAATTGAAGAAAAAACCCCTCCATTTTTTCCTGTTGCGATAAGTGTCCTTTGCCGTTTAAGAAACGTTAAAATTTCTCTTATAACGTTTGTTTCTGTTTTTTAGTTTTTTTCAAAATAAAACAGATTCGATTCCATTATATGTGGCTTTGACACACCATACTGTGGTTAACGAATGATAAAAGAGGAATATGTTACTGTGCCATTCAGAAGTACATACAGGGCATTCGTTAATATATGCACTTTCTTCACATTTTGAAAACCAATTTATACTTTCTGTACTACAAAGATGAATTTTGCATCACCCTGTATATTTTTTCGAAATCTCAACCAAATATGCTAACTAAATGTTCTACACATCATGATGGGAAAATAAATGCACAAATTACTACAAACTGCACAAAAAAAGGAACGTAGTACCAGTTGCTTTAGAAGAAATAGTTAATTCTCTCACGGCTGATGAGACCATGTGACACGCGTTGTAACTGGAAAATGTATGGCTTCAACCACTAATTTCTTCAATTTTTTTTAAAAACTCTCCTATTTGGTACATATATGTTGTTAGGCAACTATTCAACAATATAGCATATGTCATTCTACATATATATTATATTCTTATCCATTGTTACTATATACTACATACTATTCGCCATATCTCCCAAAGTTATTTACATATTTTGACGAAATTAAGCTCAAATTGAAGGGCAAACCCATCCATTTTGTACGGTTGCGTTACAGGTCCTTTGTCCTTGAAGAAACATTAAAATTCCTCTTATAACCTTTGTTTCTGTTTTTTAGTTTTTTCAAAATAAAACAGATTCGATTCCATTATATGTGGCTTTGACACAACATACTATGGTTAACGAATGATAAAAGAGGAATATGTTACTGTGCCATTTAGAAGTACATACAGGGCATTCGTTAATATATGCAATTTCTTCACATTTTGAAAACCAAGTTAAACTTTGTGTACTACAAAGCTGAATTTTGCATCACCCTGTATATTTTTTACAAATCTCAACCAAATATGCTAACTAAATTTTCTACACATCATCATGGGAAACTAATGCACAAATTACTACAAACTGCACTAAAAAATGAACTTAGTACCTGTTGCTTTAGAAGAAATAGTTAACCCTCTCACAGCTGATGAGACCACGTGACACTCGTTGTAACTGGAAAATGTATGGCTTCAACCACTAATTTCTTCAATTTTTTTTAAAAAAACTTTCCTATTTGGTATATATATATGTTGTTAGGCAACTATTCAACAATATAGCATATGTCATTCTACATATATATTATATTGTTAATCATTGTTACTATATACTACATACTATTCGCCATATCTCCCAAACTTATTTACATATTTTGACGAAATAAAGCTAAAATTGAAGAGGAAACCCCTCCATTTTGTCCTGTTGCGATAAGGGCCCTTTGCCCTTGAAGAAACATTAAAATTCCTCTTATAACGTTTGTTTCTCTTTTTTAGTTTTTTCAAAATAAAACAGATTCGATTCCATTATATGTGGCTTTGACACACCATACTGTGGTTAACGAATGATAAAAGAGGAATATGTTACTGTGCCATTCAGAAGTACATACAGGGCATTCGTTAATATATGCACTTTCTTCACATTTTGAAAACCAATTTATACTTTCTGTACTACAAAGCTGAATTTTGCATCACCCTGTATATTTTTTACAAATCTCAACCAAATATGCTAACTAAATGTTCTACACATCATGATGGGAAAATAAATGCACAAATTACTACAAACTGCACAAAAAAATGAACGTAGTACCTGTATCTTTAGAAGAAATAGTTAACCCTCTCACGGCTGATGAGACCACGTGACACTCGTTGTAACTGGAAAATATATGGCTTCAACCACTAATTTCTTCAATTTTTTTTAAAAGACTCTCCTATTTGGTATATATGTTGTTAGGCAACTATTCAACAATATAGCATATGTCATTCTAAATATATATTATATTGTTATCCATTGTTTCTATATACTACATACTATTCGCCATATCACCCAAAGTTATTTACATTTTTTGACGAAAGAAAGGTAAAATTGAAGAAAAAACCCCTCCATTTTTTCCTGTTGCGATAAGTGTCTCTTGCCCTTTAAGAAACGTTAAAATTTCTTTTATAACGTTTGTTTCTGTTTTTTAGTTTTTTTCAAAATAAAACAGATTCGATTCCATTATATGTGGCTTTGACACACCATACTGTGGTTAACGAATGATAAAAGAGGAATATGTTACTGTGCCATTCAGAAGTACATACAGGGCATTCGTTAATATATGCACTTTCTTCACATTTTGAAAACCAATTTATACTTTCTGTACTACAAAGATGAATTTTGCATCACCCTGTATATTTTTTCGAAATCTCAACCAAATATGCTAACTAAATGTTCTACACATCATGATGGGAAAATAAATGCACAAATTACTACAAACTGCACAAAAAAAGGAACGTAGTACCTGTTGCTTTAGAAGAAATAGTTAATTCTCTCACGGCTGATGAGACCATGTGACACGCGTTGTAACTGGAAAATGTATGGCTTCAACCACTAATTTCTTCAATTTTTTTTAAAAACTCTCCTATTTGGTACATATATGTTGTTACGCAACTATTCAACAATATAGCATATGTCATTCTACATATATATTATATTCTTATCCATTGTTACTATATACTACATACTATTCGCCATATCTCCCAAAGTTATTTACATATTTTGACGAAATTAAGCTCAAATTGAAGGGCAAACCCATCCATTTTGTACGGTTGCGTTACAGGTCCTTTGTCCTTGAAGAAACATTAAAATTCCTCTTATAACCTTTGTTTCTGTTTTTTAGTTTTTTCAAAATAAAACAGATTCGATTCCATTATATGTGGCTTTGACACAACATACTATGGTTAACGAATGATAAAAGAGGAATATGTTACTGTGCCATTTAGAAGTACATACAGGGCATTCGTTAATATATGCAATTTCTTCACATTTTGAAAACCAAGTTAAACTTTGTGTACTACAAAGCTGAATTTTGCATCACCCTGTATATTTTTTACAAATCTCAACCAAATATGCTAACTAAATTTTCTACACATCATCATGGGAAACTAATGCACAAATTACTACAAACTGCACTAAAAATGAACGTAGTACCTGTTGCTTTAGAAGAAATAGTTAACCCTCTCACGGCTGATGAGACCACGTGACATTCGTTGTAACTGGAAAATGTATGGCTTCAACCACTAATTTCTTCAATTTTTTTAAAAACTTTCCTATTTGGTATATATATGTTGTTAGGCAACTATTCAACAATATAGCATATGTCATTCTACATATATATTATATTGTTAATCATTGTTACTATATACTACATACTATTCGCCATATCTCCCAAACTTATTTACATATTTTGACGAAATAAAGCTAAAATTGAAGAGGAAACCCCTCCATTTTGTCCTGTTGCGATAAGGGTCCTTTGCCCTTGAAGAAACATTAAAATTCCTCTTATAAAGTTTAATTCTCTTTTTTAGTTTTTTCAAAATAAAACAGATTCGATTCCATTATATGTGGCTTTGACACACCATACTGTGGTTAACGAATGATAAAAGAGGAATATGTTACTGTGCCATTCAGAAGTACATACAGGGCATTCGTTAATATATGCACTTTCTTCACATTTTGAAAACCAATTTATACTTTCTGTACTACAAAGCTGAATTTTGCATCACCCTGTATATTTTTTCCAAATCTCAACCAAATATGCTAACTAAATGTTCTACACATCATCATGGGAAAATAAATGCACAAATTACTACAAACTGCACAAAAAAATGAACGTCGTAATTGTTGCTTTAGAAGAAATAGTTAAACCTCTCACGGCTGATGAGACCACGTGACACTCGTTGTAACTGGAAAATATATGGCTTCAACCACTAATTTCTTCTTTTTTTAAAAAAAACTCTCCTATTTGGTATATATGTTGTTAGGCAACTATTCAACAATATAGCATATGTCATTCTACATATATATTATATTGTTATCCATTGTTACTATATACTACATACTATTCGCCATATCTCCCAAAGTTATTTACATATTTTGACGAAAGAAAGGTAAAATTGAAGAGGAAACCCCTCCATTTTGTCCTGTTGCGATAAGTGTCCTTTTTCCCTTGAAGAAACGTTAAAATTTCTCTTATAACGTTTGTTTCTGTTTTTTAGTTTTTTCAAAATAAAACAGATTCGATTCCATTATATGTGGCTTTGACACACCATACTGTGGTTAACGAATGATAAAAGAGGAATATGTTACTGTGCCATTCAGAAGTACATACAGGGCATTCGTTAATATATGCACTTTCTTCACATTTTGAAAACCAATTTATACTTTCTGTACTACAAAGATGAATTTTGCATCACCCTGTATATTTTTTCGAAATCTCAACCAAATATGCTAACTAAATGTTCTACACATCATGATGGGAAAATAAATGCACAAATTACTACAAACTGCACAAAAAAAGGAACGTAGTACCTGTTGCTTTAGAAGAAATATTTAATCCTCTCACGGCTGATGAGACCACGTGACACGCGTTGTAACTGGAAAATGTATGGCTTCAACCACTAATTTCTTGAATTTTTTTTAAAAACTCTCCTATTTGGTACATATATGTTGTTAGGCAACTATTCAACAATATAGCATATGTCATTCTACATATATATTATATTCTTATCCATTGTTACTATATACTACATACTATTCGCCATATCTCCCAAAGTTATTTACATATTTTGACGAAAGAAAGCTAAAATTGAAGAGGAAACCCCTCCACTTTGTCCTGTTGCGATAAGTGTCCTTTGCCCTTGAAGAAACATTAAAATTCCTCTTATAACGTTTGTTTCTCTTTTTTAGTTTTTTCAAAATAAAACAGATTCGATTCCATTATATGTGGCTTTGACACACCATACTATGGTTAACGAATAATAAAAGAGGAATATGTTACTGTGCCATTCAGAAGTACATACAGGGCATTCGTTAATATATGCAATTTCTTCACATTTTGAAAACCAAGTTAAACTTTCTGTACTACAAAGCTGAATTTTGCATCACCCTGTATATTTTTTCGAAATCTCAACCAAATATGCTAACTAAATGTTCTACACATCATCATGGGAAACTAATGCACAAATTACTACAAACTGCACTAAAAAATGAACGTAGTACCTGTTGCTTTAGAAGAAATAGTTAACCCTCTCACAGCTGATGAGACCACGTGACACTCGTTGTAACTGGAAAATGTATGGCTTCAACCACTAATTTCTTCAATTTTTTTTTAAAAAACTTTCCTATTTGGTATATATATATGTTGTTAGGCAACTATTCAACAATATAGCATATGTCATTCTACATATATATTATATTGTTAATCATTGTTACTATATACTACATACTATTCGCCATATCTCCCAAACTTATTTACATATTTTGACGAAATAAAGCTAAAATTGAAGAGGAAACCCCTCCATTTTGCCCTGTTGCGATAAGGTCCCTTTGCCCTTGAAGAAACATTAAAATTCCTCTTATAACGTTTGTTTCTCTTTTTTAGTTTTTTCAAAATAAAACAGATTCGATTCCATTATATGTGGCTTTGACACACCATACTGTGGTTAACGAATGATAAAAGAGGAATATGTTACTGTGCCATTCAGAAGTACATACAGGGCATTCGTTAATATATGCACTTTCTTCACATTTTGAAAACCAATTTATACTTTCTGTACTACAAAGCTGAATTTTGCATCACCCTGTATATTTTTTACAAATCTCAACCAAATATGCTAACTAAATGTTCTACACATCATCATGGGAAAATAAATGCACAAATTACTACAAACTGCACAAAAAAATGAACGTAGTACCTGTTTCTTTAGAAGAAATAGTTAACCCTCTCACGGCTGATGAGACCACGTGACACTCGTTGTAACTGGAAAATATATGGCTTCAACCACTAATTTCTTCAATTTTTTTTAAAAGACTCTCCTATTTGGTATATATGTTGTTAGGCAACTATTCAACAATATAGCATATGTCATTCTAAATATATATTATATTGTTATCCATTGTTTCGAAATACTACATACTATTCGCCATATCACCCAAAGTTATTTACATATTTTGACGAAAGAAAGGTAAAATTGAAGAAAAAACCACTCCATTTTTTCCTGTTGCGATAAGTGTCCTTTGCCGTTTAAGAAACGTTAAAATTTCTCTTATAACGTTTGTTTCTGTTTTTTAGTTTTTTTCAAAATAAATCAGATTCGATTCCATTATATGTGGCTTTGACACACCATACTGTGGTTAACGAATGATAAAAGAGGAATATGTTACTGTGCCATTCAGAAGTACATACAGGGCATTCGTTAATATATGCACTTTCTTCACATTTTGAATACCAATTTATACTTTCTGTACTACAAAGATGAATTTTGCATCATCCTGTATATTTTTTCGAAATCTCAACCAAATATGCTAACTAAATGTTCTACACATCATGATGGGAAAATAAATGCACAAATTACTACAAACTGCACAAAAAAAGGAACGTAGTACCTGTTGCTTTAGAAGAAATAGTTAATCCTCTCACGGCTGATGAGACCACGTGACACGCGTTGTAACTGGAAAATGTATGGCTTCCACCACTAATTTCTTCAATTTTTTTTAAAAACTCTCCTATTTGGTACATATATGTTGTTAGGCAACTATTCAACAATATAGCATATGTCATTCTACATATATATTATATTCTTATCCATTGTTACTATATACTACATACTATTCGCCATATCTCCCAAAGTTATTTACATATTTTGACGCAATAAAGCTAAAATTGAAGAGGAAACACCTCCATTTGGCCCTGTTGCGATAAGGTCCCTTTGCCCTTGAAGAAACATTAAAATTCCTCTTATAACGTTTGTTTCTCTTTTTTAGTTTTTTCAAAATAAAACAGATTCGATTCCATTATATGTGGCTTTGACACACCATACTGTGCTTAACGAATGATAAAAGAGGAATATGTTACTGTGCCATTCAGAAGTACATACAGGGCATTCGTTAATATATGCACTTTCTTCACATTTTGAAAACCAATTTATACTTTCTGTACTACAAAGCTGAATTTTGCATCACCCTGTATATTTTTTACAAATCTCAACCAAATATGCTAACTAAATGTTCTACACATCATCATGGGAAAATAAATGCACAAATTACTACAAACTGCACAAAAAAATGAACGTAGTACCTGTTTCTTTAGAAGAAATAGTTAACCCTCTCACGGCTGATGAGACCACGTGACACTCGTTGTAACTGGAAAATATATGGCTTCAACCACTAATTTCTTCAATTTTTTTTAAAAGACTCTCCTATTTGGTATATATGTTGTTAGGCAACTATTCAACAATATAGCATATGTCATTCTAAATATATATTATATTGTTATCCATTGTTTCGATATACTACATACTATTCGCCATATCACCCAAAGTTATTTACATATTTTGACGAAAGAAAGGTAAAATTGAAGAAAAAAACCCTCCATTTTTTCCTGTTGCGATAAGTGTCCTTTGCCGTTTAAGAAACGTTAAAATTTCTCTTATAACCTTTGTTTCTGTTTTTTAGTTTTTTTCAAAATAAAACAGATTCCATTCCATTATATGTGGCTTTGACACACCATACTGTGGTTAACGAATGATAAAAGAGGAATATGTTACTGTGCCATTCAGAAGTACATACAGGGCATTCGTTAATATATGCACTTTCTTCACATTTTGAATACCAATTTATACTTTCTGTACTACAAAGATGAATTTTGCATCATCCTGTATATTTTTTCGAAATCTCAACCAAATATGCTAACTAAATGTTCTACACATCATGATGGGAAAACAAATGCACAAATTACTACAAACTGCACAAAAAAAGGAACGTAGTACCTGTTGCTTTAGAAGAAATAGTTAATCCTCTCACGGCTGATGAGACCACGTGACACGCGTTGTAACAGGAAAATGTATGGCTTCCACCACTAATTTCTTCAATTTTTTTAAAAACTCTCCTATTTGGTACATATATGTTGTTAGGCAACTATTCAACAATATAGCATATGTCATTCTACATATATATTATATTCTTATCCATTGTTACTATATACTACATACTATTCGCCATATCTCCCAAAGTTATTTACATATTTTGACGAAATAAAGCTAAAATTGAAGAGGAAACCCCTCCATTTTGTCCTGTTGCGATAAGGGCCCTTTGCCCTTGAAGAAACATTAAAATTCCTCTTATAACTTTTGTTTCTCTTTTTTAGTTTTTTCAAAATAAAACAGATTCGATTCCATTATATGTGGCTTTGACACACCATACTGTGGTTAACGAATGATAAAAGAGGAATATGTTACTGTGCCATTCAGAAGTACATACAGGGCATTCGTTAATATATGCACTTTCTTCACATTTTGAAAACCAATTTATACTTTCTGTACTACAAAGCTGAATTTTGCATCGCCCTGTATATTTTTTACAAATCTCAACCAAATATGCTAACTAAATGTTCTACACATCATCATGGGAAAATAAATGCACAAATTACTACAAACTGCACAAAAAAATGAACGTAGTACCTGTTTCTTTAGAAGAAATAGTTAACCCTCTCACGGCTGATGAGACCACGTGACACTCGTTGTAACTGGAAAATATATGGCTTCAACCACTAATTTCTTCAATTTTTTTTAAAAGACTCTCCTATTTGGTATATATGTTGTTAGGCAACTATTCAACAATATAGCATATGTCATTCTAAATATATATTATATTGTTATCCATTGTTTCTATATACTACATACTATTCGCCATATCACCCAAAGTTATTTACATATTTTGACGAAAGAAAGGTAAAATTGAAGAAAAAACCCCTCCATTTTTTCCTGTTGCGATAAGTGTCCTTTGCCCTTTAAGAAACGTTAAAATTTCTCTTATAACGTTTGTTTCTGTTTTTTAGTTTTTTTCAAAATAAAACAGATTCGATTCCATTATATGTGGCTTTGACACACCATACTGTGGTTAGCGAATGATAAAAGAGGAATATGTTACTGTGCCATTCAGAAGTACATACAGGGCATTCGTTAATATATGCACTTTCTTCACATTTTGAAAACCAATTTATACTTTCTGTACTACAAAGATGAATTTTGCATCATCCTGTATATTTTTTCGAAATCTCAACCAAATATGCTAACTAGATGTTCTACACATCATGATGGGAAAATAAATGCACAAATTACTACAAACTGCACAAAAAAAGGAACGTAGTACCTGTTGCTTTAGAAGAAATAGTTAATTCTCTCACGGCTGATGAGACCATGTGACACGCGTTGTAACTGGAAAATGTATGGCTTCAACCACTAATTTCTTCAATTTTTTTTAAAAACTCTCCTATTTGGTACATATATGTTGTTAGGCAACTATTCAACAATATAGCATATGTCATTATATTATATTCTTATCCATTGTTACTATATACTACATACTATTCGCCATATCTCCCAAAGTTATTTACATATTTTGACGAAATTAAGCTCAAATTGAAGGGCAAACCCATCCATTTTGTACGGTTGCGTTACAGGTCCTTTGTCCTTGAAGAAACATTAAAATTCCTCTTATAACCTTTGTTTCTGTTTTTTAGTATTTTCAAAATAAAACAGATTCGATTCCATTATATGTGGCTTTGACACAACATACTATGGTTAACGAATGATAAAAGAGGAATATGTTACTGTGCCATTTAGAAGTACATACAGGGCATTCGTTAATATATGCAATTTCTTCACATTTTGAAAACCAAGTTAAACTTTGTGTACTACAAAGCTGAATTTTGCATCACCCTGTATATTTTTTCCAAATCTCAACCAAATATGCTAACTAAATGTTCTACACATCATCATGGGAAAATAAATGCACAAATTACTACAAACTGCACAAAAAAATGAACGTCGTAATTGTTGTTTTAGAAGAAATAGTTAAACCTCTCACGGCTGATGAGACCACGTGACACTCGTTGTAACTGGAAAATATATGGCTTCAACCACTAATTTCTTCTTTTTTTAAAAAAAACTCTCCTATTTGGTATATATGTTGTTAGGCAACTATTCAACAATATAGCATATGTCATTCTACATATATATTATATTGTTATCCATTGTTACTATATACTACATACTATTCGCCATATCTCCCAAAGTTATTTACATATTTTGACGAAAGAAAGGTAAAATTGAAGAGGAAACCCCTCCATTTTGTCCTGTTGCGATAAGTGTCCTTTTTCCCTTGAAGAAACGTTAAAATTTCTCTTATAACGTTTGTTTCTGTTTTTTAGTTTTTTCAAAATAAAACAGATTCGATTCCATTATATGTGGCTTTGACACACCATACTGTGGTTAACGAATGATAAAAGAGGAATATGTTACTGTGCCATTCAGAAGTACATACAGGGCATTCGTTAATATATGCACTTTCTTCACATTTTGAAAACCAATTTATACTTTCTGTACTACAAAGATGAATTTTGCATCACCCTGTATATTTTTTCGAAATCTCAACCAAATATGCTAACTAAATGTTCTACACATCATGATGGGAAAATAAATGCACAAATTACTACAAACTGCACAAAAAAATGAACGTAGTACCTGTTGCTTTAGAAGAAATATTTAATCCTCTCACGGCTGATGAGACCACGTGACACGCGTTGTAACTGGAAAATGTATGGCTTCAACCACTAATTTCTTGAATTTTTTTTAAAAACTCTCCTATTTGGTACATATATGTTGTTAGGCAACTATTCAACAATATAGCATATGTCATTCTACATATATATTATATTCTTATCCATTGTTACTATATACTACATACTATTCGCCATATCTCCCAAAGTTATTTACATATTTTGACGAAAGAAAGCTAAAATTGAAGAGGAAACCCCTCCACTTTGTCCTGTTGCGACAAGTGTCCTTTGCCCTTGAAGAAACATTAAAATTCCTCTTATAACGTTTGTTTCTCTTTTTTAGTTTTTTCAAAATAAAACAGATTCGATTCCATTATATGTGGCTTTGACACACCATACTATGGTTAACGAATGATAAAAGAGGAATATGTTACTGTGCCATTCAGAAGTACATACAGGGCATTCGTTAATATATGCAATTTCTTCACATTTTGAAAACCAAGTTAAACTTTCTGTACTACAAAGCTGAATTTTGCATCACCCTGTATATTTTTTACAAATCTCAACCAAATATGCTAACTAAATGTTCTACACATCATCATGGGAAACTAATGCACAAATTACTACAAACTGCACTAAAAAATGAACGTAGTACCTGTTGCTTTAGAAGAAATAGTTAACCCTCTCACAGCTGATGAGACCACGTGACACTCGTTGTAACTGGAAAATGTATGGCTTCAACCACTAATTTCTTCAATTTTTTTTTAAAAAACTTTCCTATTTGGTATATATATATGTTGTTAGGCAACTATTCAACAATATAGCATATGTCATTCTACATATATATTATATTATTAATCATTGTTACTATATACTACATACTATTCGCCATATCTTCGAAACTTATTTACATATTTTGACGAAATAAAGCTAAAATTGAAGAGGAAACCCCTCCATTTTGCCCTGTTGCGATAAGGTCCCTTTGCCCTTGAAGAAACATTAAAATTCCTCTTATAACGTTTGTTTCTCTTTTTTAGTTTTTTCAAAATAAAACAGATTCGATTCCATTATATGTGGCTTTGACACACCATACTGTGCTTAACGAATGATAAAAGAGGAATATGTTACTGTGCCATTCAGAAGTACATACAGGGCATTCGTTAATATATGCACTTTCTTCACATTTTGAAAACCAATTTATACTTTCTGTACTACAAAGCTGAATTTTGCATCACCCTGTATGTTTTTTACAAATCTCAACCAAATATGCTAACTAAATGTTCTACACATCATCATGGGAGAATAAATGCACAAATTACTACAAACTGCACAAAAAATGAACGTAGTACCTGTTTCTTTAGAAGAAATAGTTAACCCTCTCACGGCTGATGAGACCACGTGACACTCGTTGTAACTGGAAAATATATGGCTTCAACCACTAATTTCTTCAATTTTTTTTAAAAGACTCTCCTATTTGGTATATATGTTGTTAGGCAACTATTCAACAATATAGCATATGTCATTCTAAATATATATTATATTGTTATCCATTGTTTCTATATACTACATACTATTCGCCATATCACCCAAAGTTATTTACATATTTTGACGAAAGAAAGGTAAAATTGAAGAAAAAACCCCTCCATTTTTTCCTGTTGCGATAAGTGTCCTTTGCCCTTTAAGAAACGTTAAAATTTCTCTTATAACGTTTGTTTCTGTTTTTTAGTTTTTTTCAAAATAAAACAGATTCGATTCCATTATATGTGGCTTTGACACACCATACTGTGCTTAACGAATGATAAAAGAGGAATATGTTACTGTGCCATTCAGAAGTACATACAGGGCATTCGTTAATATATGCACTTTCTTCACATTTTGAAAACCAATTTATACTTTCTGTACTACAAAGCTGAATTTTGCATCACCCTGTATGTTTTTTACAAATCTCAACCAAATATGCTAACTAAATGTTCTACACATCATCATGGGAGAATAAATGCACAAATTACTACAAACTGCACAAAAAATGAACGTAGTACCTGTTGCTTTAGAAGAAATAGTTAATCCTCTCACGGCTGATGAGACCACGTGACACGCGTTGTAACAGGAAAATGTATGGCTTCCACCACTAATTTCTTCAATTTTTTTAAAAACTCTCCTATTTGGTACATATATGTTGTTAGGCAACTATTCAACAATATAGCATATGTCATTCTACATATATATTATATTCTTATCCATTGTTACTATATACTACATACTATTCGCCATATCTCCCAAAGTTATTTACATATTTTGACGAAATAAAGCTAAAATTGAAGAGGAAACCCCTCCATTTTGTCCTGTTGCGATAAGGGCCCTTTGCCCTTGAAGAAACATTAAAATTCCTCTTATAACTTTTGTTTCTCTTTTTTAGTTTTTTCAAAATAAAACAGATTCGATTCCATTATATGTGGCTTTGACACACCATACTGTGGTTAACGAATGATAAAAGAGGAATATGTTACTGTGCCATTCAGAAGTACATACAGGGCATTCGTTAATATATGCACTTTCTTCACATTTTGAAAACCAATTTATACTTTCTGTACTACAAAGCTGAATTTTGCATCGCCCTGTATATTTTTTACAAATCTCAACCAAATATGCTAACTAAATGTTCTACACATCATCATGGGAAAATAAATGCACAAATTACTACAAACTGCACAAAAAAATGAACGTAGTACCTGTTTCTTTAGAAGAAATAGTTAACCCTCTCACGGCTGATGAGACCACGTGACACTCGTTGTAACTGGAAAATATATGGCTTCAACCACTAATTTCTTCAATTTTTTTTAAAAGACTCTCCTATTTGGTATATATGTTGTTAGGCAACTATTCAACAATATAGCATATGTCATTCTAAATATATATTATATTGTTATCCATTGTTTCTATATACTACATACTATTCGCCATATCACCCAAAGTTATTTACATATTTTGACGAAAGAAAGGTAAAATTGAAGAAAAAACCCCTCCATTTTTTCCTGTTGCGATAAGTGTCCTTTGCCCTTTAAGAAACGTTAAAATTTCTCTTATAACGTTTGTTTCTGTTTTTTAGTTTTTTTCAAAATAAAACAGATTCGATTCCATTATATGTGGCTTTGACACACCATACTATGGTTAGCGAATGATAAAAGAGGAATATGTTACTGTGCCATTCAGAAGTACATACAGGGCATTCGTTAATATATGCACTTTCTTCACATTTTGAAAACCAATTTATACTTTCTGTACTACAAAGATGAATTTTGCATCATCCTGTATATTTTTTCGAAATCTCAACCAAATATGCTAACTAGATGTTCTACACATCATGATGGGAAAATAAATGCACAAATTACTACAAACTGCACAAAAAAAGGAACGTAGTACCTGTTGCTTTAGAAGAAATAGTTAATTCTCTCACGGCTGATGAGACCATGTGACACGCGTTGTAACTGGAAAATGTATGGCTTCAACCACTAATTTCTTCAATTTTTTTTAAAAACTCTCCTATTTGGTACATATATGTTGTTAGGCAACTATTCAACAATATAGCATATGTCATTCTACATATATATTATATTCTTATCCATTGTTACTATATACTACATACTATTCGCCATATCTCCCAAAGTTATTTACATATTTTGACGAAATTAAGCTCAAATTGAAGGGCAAACCCATCCATTTTGTACGGTTGCGTTACAGGTCCTTTGTCCTTGAAGAAACATTAAAATTCCTCTTATAACCTTTGTTTCTGTTTTTTAGTATTTTCAAAATAAAACAGATTCGATTCCATTATATGTGGCTTTGACACAACATACTATGGTTAACGAATGATAAAAGAGGAATATGTTACTGTGCCATTTAGAAGTACATACAGGGCATTCGTTAATATATGCAATTTCTTCACATTTTGAAAACCAAGTTAAACTTTGTGTACTACAAAGCTGAATTTTGCATCACCCTGTATATTTTTTCCAAATCTCAACCAAATATGCTAACTAAATGTTCTACACATCATCATGGGAAAATAAATGCACAAATTACTACAAACTGCACAAAAAAATGAACGTCGTAATTGTTGCTTTAGAAGAAATAGTTAAACCTCTCACGGCTGATGAGACCACGTGACACTCGTTGTAACTGGAAAATATATGGCTTCAACCACTAATTTCTTCTTTTTTTAAAAAAAACTCTCCTATTTGGTATATATGTTGTTAGGCAACTATTCAACAATATAGCATATGTCATTCTACATATATATTATATTGTTATCCATTGTTACTATATACTACATACTATTCGCCATATCTCCCAAAGTTATTTACATATTTTGACGAAAGAAAGGTAAAATTGAAGAGGAAACCCCTCCATTTTGTCCTGTTGCGATAAGTGTCCTTTTTCCCTTGAAGAAACGTTAAAATTTCTCTTATAACGTTTGTTTCTGTTTTTTAGTTTTTTCAAAATAAAACAGATTCGATTCCATTATATGTGGCTTTGACACACCATACTGTGGTTAACGAATGATAAAAGAGGAATATGTTACTGTGCCATTCAGAAGTACATACAGGGCATTCGTTAATATATGCACTTTCTTCACATTTTGAAAACCAATTTATACTTTCTGTACTACAAAGATGAATTTTGCATCACCCTGTATATTTTTTCGAAATCTCAACCAAATATGCTAACTAAATGTTCTACACATCATGATGGGAAAATAAATGCACAAATTACTACAAACTGCACAAAAAAATGAACGTAGTACCTGTTGCTTTAGAAGAAATATTTAATCCTCTCACGGCTGATGAGACCACGTGACACGCGTTGTAACTGGAAAATGTATGGCTTCAACCACTAATTTCTTGAATTTTTTTTAAAAACTCTCCTATTTGGTACATATATGTTGTTAGGCAACTATTCAACAATATAGCATATGTCATTCTACATATATATTATATTCTTATCCATTGTTACTATATACTACATACTATTCGCCATATCTCCCAAAGTTATTTACATATTTTGACGAAAGAAAGCTAAAATTGAAGAGGAAACCCCTCCACTTTGTCCTGTTGCGACAAGTGTCCTTTGCCCTTGAAGAAACATTAAAATTCCTCTTATAACGTTTGTTTCTCTTTTTTAGTTTTTTCAAAATAAAACAGATTCGATTCCATTATATGTGGCTTTGACACACCATACTGTGGTTAACGAATGATAAAAGAGGAATATGTTACTGTGCCATTCAGAAGTACATACAGGGCATTCGTTAATATATGCAATTTCTTCACATTTTGAAAACCAAGTTAAACTTTCTGTACTACAAAGCTGAATTTTGCATCACCCTGTATATTTTTTACAAATCTCAACCAAATATGCTAACTAAATGTTCTACACATCATCATGGGAAACTAATGCACAAATTACTACAAACTGCACTAAAAAATGAACGTAGTACCTGTTGCTTTAGAAGAAATAGTTAACCCTCTCACAGCTGATGAGACCACGTGACACTCGTTGTAACTGGAAAATGTATGGCTTCAACCACTAATTTCTTCAATTTTTTTTTAAAAAACTTTCCTATTTGGTATATATATATGTTGTTAGGCAACTATTCAACAATATAGCATATGTCATTCTACATATATATTATATTATTAATCATTGTTACTATATACTACATACTATTCGCCATATCTTCCAAACTTATTTACATATTTTGACGAAATAAAGCTAAAATTGAAGAGGAAACCCCTCCATTTTGCCCTGTTGCGATAAGGTCCCTTTGCCCTTGAAGAAACATTAAAATTCCTCTTATAAAACGTTTGTTTCTCTTTTTTAGTTTTTTCAAAATAAAACAGATTCGATTCCATTATATGTGGCTTTGACACACCATACTGTGCTTAACGAATGATAAAAGAGGAATATGTTACTGTGCCATTCAGAAGTACATACAGGGCATTCGTTAATATATGCACTTTCTTCACATTTTGAAAACCAATTATACTTTCTGTACTACAAAGCTGAATTTTGCATCACCCTGTATATTTTTACAAATCTCAACCAAATATGCTAACTAAATGTTCTACACATCATCATGGGAGAATAAATGCACAAATTACTACAAACTGCACAAAAATGAACGTAGTACCTGTTTCTTTAGAAGAAATAGTTAACCCTCTCACGGCTGATGAGACCACGTGACACTCGTTGTAACTGGAAAATATATGGCTTCAACCACTAATTTCTTCAATTTTTTTTAAAAGACTCTCCTATTTGGTATATATGTTGTTAGGCAACTATTCAACAATATAGCATATGTCATTCTAAATATATATTATATTGTTATCCATTGTTTCTATATACTACATACTATTCGCCATATCACCCAAAGTTATTTACATATTTTGACGAAAGAAAGGTAAAATTGAAGAAAAAACCCTCCATTTTTCCTGTTGCGATAAGTGTCCTTTGCCCTTTAAGAAACGTTAAAATTTCTCTTATAACGTTTGTTTCTGTTTTTTTAGTTTTTTCAAAATAAAACAGATTCGATTCCATTATATGTGGCTTTGACACACCATACTGGTGTTAACGAATGATAAAAGAGGAATATGTTACTGTGCCATTCAGAAGTACATACAGGGCATTCGTTAATATATGCACTTTCTTCACATTTTGAAAACCAAGTTAAACTTTGTGTACTACAAAGCTGAATTTTGCATCACCCTGTATATTTTTTCCAAATCTCAACCAAATATGCTAACTAGATGTTCTACACATCATGATGGGAAAATAAATGCACAAATTACTACAAACTGCACAAAAAAAGGAACGTAGTACCTGTTGCTTTAGAAGAAATAGTTAATTCTCTCACGGCTGATGAGACCATGTGACACGCGTTGTAACTGGAAAATGTATGGCTTCAACCACTAATTTCTTCAATTTTTTTTAAAAACTCTCCTATTTGGTACATATATGTTGTTAGGCAACTATTCAACAATATAGCATATGTCATTCTACATATATATTATATTCTTATCCATTGTTACTATATACTACATACTATTCGCCATATCTCCCAAAGTTATTTACATATTTTGACGAAATTAAGCTCAAATTGAAGGGCAAACCCATCCATTTTGTACGGTTGCGTGTACAGGTCCTTTGTCCTTGAAGAAACATTAAAATTCTCTTATAACCTTTGTTTCTGTTTTTAGTATTTTCAAAATAAAACAGATTCGATTCCATTATATGTGGCTTTGACACAACATAACTATGGTTAACGAATGATAAAAGAGGAGAATATGTTACTGTGCCATTTAGAAGTACATACGGGCATTCGTTAATATATGCAATTTCTTCACATTTTGAAAACCAAGTTAAACTTTGTGTACTACAAAGCTGAATTTTGGCATCACCCTGTATA
>NW_027656854.1:0-56195 GCF_964235325.1 Thermobia domestica
CTCCCAGAATGAGAGAGTGAATGGCGGTGGAACGTCGTTGTCGCAAAATTCAATCAACATGATAAATAGTTGTTCAATCAACATGATAACATGATAAATAGCTGATAAATATCCGCCGGAAAACGATGATAAAATCTTCCGACAAATACGCACCAATCGACGTATGGGAGTAAATAGTTTTCAATCGGTGTTTGATACTGCTAATACAAACCAGGTTCTCCAGAGAAGGCGGAGCATTCCAAAATTCACAGAGAGCTTGATATAAAAATTCATGTAAATGGTGGTCGTCTTTCCTCGCGATCCGCCCTTGCCATTGAAAAAACTGCGTAATTTAGGTTTACAATATAAATTCCACCAGGAAATCACAGAGAGGTAGTACCGCTGCATGCTGCACCAATAAGGCAAGCGACGCGAGAATTCCGCTACAACCTGCGGGCGAGATATGATGTCATTATTAATCTTCCAATAGGAAGGGTCCTGAGCCGGTGGTAGCAAGAAAGGCATTTTAAAGGCTACTTCAATCGCGGCATGATCGGACAGCGCCACAGGAATTGTATTTTGTTGTATCACCGCAGTGCATAAACTCTCTGAAATGTAAGCGCGGTAGATTCTACTCTTCGTCGTAGTAGTGCAGTGGGTGAATACATGCTTTGGGTTTGACACAACTAAAGCATCTTTTAACTTTAGGACACGAATAAGCTCGGACAAAGTAAGACAAGGTGTGGTAGGCGTCAGAGAATCTCGGGGATCAACAATTGCATTGAAACCTCCGGCAATTATGCAATGAGGAATTCCCGGAGGAAGTAAGGAAGGAATGGTAGTTGCATAAAGCTCGTTCCTCTCTTTTGTACGTGTAAAGCCAGAATGACTATATAATGCTATAAAACAAATGTTCTGAATATAACAACGTATAGCCCTTCCTTCAGGGGCTAAAACAATACGATCATAACTCAGACCTTTTCAAACCAAAATCGCGACCCCAGTCTCTTGGTCGCGGTTAATAATAGCTTGATAATCGGTAAGAAAATCCAAAGATGTAAGGAGAGTACTTATTTATTGTAGAAAACAAACGTCTGGTCGGCGGATTTCGATACAAACTTTTCTAGAAGAGCCTTATTATGATCGGAACTGATTCTATGAATATTGAGTGATACTAACTTAAATTAATTTATTGTTAACATTATAAAATCACTCAAACAGAAAACTAAAACAAAAAGAAAAAAGTACTTACAAAGGTGAAAGGGATTCTTTCCCATGAACACTAGTAAAGTGACGCATTTTGAAACGAATATAAAACAAACCGAGTGAACTTTCCTGTACGAACACAAAAACTAACACTGCCAAATACATCATAACATACAATGTGGACGACACCCTGGAAAGCAGGTGTGAAGGTCAATAGCGAAGAGTAAACACATCACGCCTCAGGGCAGTTCTGACTCAGATATAGCCCGATGTTGTGATCGTAATTCGCGTGTCTCAGCTTGGTCTATCCCTCGTGTAACATCAAGGGCACGCTGTTCCTTCTTTCTTGTAAACTTTCCTTCTTTTTTTGTTGTGAAGAAAAATCAGCTTGCACAGAAGTAACAGTATATTCAGCTGAAGAGGGACATTATTGTCTTGCACTTCAGAGGAAGAACCAAACAGAACTGTTAACACTTAATGCTCCGATGGACGAGTCGAGTCAAGTTCCTTGATATCCACAGGCGTACTCTGTAAAGGCGGGGGTCTCAGTTTCACTTCAGAATCTTCCATAACTAGTGCATTATTTGTTAGGGATGAATTCACTTGATGGGTTCCTACTAACACTGGAAACTCGTTGGTATCAGTCAATGAAGGCAAGCCTGAGGAACTCTGAGCGGGGGCCCGGGGGGCAGTGACAGAGAGTGAAGGCGAGCCAGAAGAGGGAAAAGAGCGATGCACTTTGCCAATCTCCGTCCTGTGTAGAGGCGTCTGTTCAGGGGCGGCCATAGTTGGTTTTGCGTTTTCAAAGGACACGTGGCAATCGTATGAAAATTACTTTGACATCTAAAACAAGTAATCGGCTGCCCTTCATAAGACACACTCACCTTACAACCGTGCACTATGATACGAGACGGTCTATGGTTAGTATTTCCATATGAACAATACGTACGCCACTGTCGATGCCAGGGGGAAAAGGGGCACTCCATAGTTGTGGTTCCACTTTGCGCACTTTTACCATAACTTTTGAAATGCTCTTCTAGGAATGATAACGGTAATTCAAGAGGAAAGTCATATATACGCACCAACCGAATGGGGTCATCAGCGGGGACGATCCTTACTGTGCTTGTTTCCCCAGACACATGCGTGAATTCTACAGACGAAGGAGTTGTTGCTGCGGAATGTTCATAGGATTGTAAATCTTTAAACTTAATATATATATGCTATATGATTCCGCATGTAACTAGAGCGTACAAATGTTGTCGAAGATACGAGGAAACTTATTTTCCAACCACTGATATACTTGACTAGCATTAGGTTTGACATTTCTATATCTTCGGTCAAATAGTAATTGAAATTGTAAGTCCTTCTTATATTCCATACTACTACAAGCTATTAAACTGCAAAACACTGTACATACAGAGTGAGATTCACCGATCACACAAAAGCACTAAACTTGTGAAAGAATCATGAGTCTTTGAACTAACGTATGAGTAGCGATATCGGGCACTCCAATGGGACCAACACTATTCACGATGTGAGCAGCTCGAGACCACGAGCTCAACTGAGACCTATGGAGCCACTTAATCTCCTACCCAAAGTAATAACTAGTTAAAATCGTTTCATGGAAAAATATAAACAAGATACTCAAATATAACAAAAACAAATAAATAAAAATAAAAATATAAATAACAAAATATAAGCAACTTGTGTGAGTGTCTTAATGACTCACTCGAGATTTCCTTGTTTAACTCAAAAACAAGTTACATAAACGTTCCTCAATGAGGAAAATATCACGAAAAGTTCTTCAAGTTGAGATTACGTCATCGGCAGAGCCGTAACTTGTGGGGGAAACTGCCCCCCAGAGAAGCTCCCCGCCCTTCGAGGGGACCCATTTTGAGACAAAATTTTCTTACTCCATATACGATACGAACATGAAATTAGAAAGGAAGCATCAAATAGGCTCGCTACATTACTTAAACAAAACAGCACACAAAAGGTAAATAGAACCAAAATGAGTCGTACCAATTTCAGTAAAAAATGTCTACTATTAGGGGTTCTAGAAATAATATTTTTTCGTATGGCTTTGAAATTTGTCAATATTGTCCCCTTAATAATTTTGCCATGTATGGAATGGGCTCAAGAAGTAACTAACGGAACCGCAGACCGTGCCGTGCGGGAGGGCCCACAGGCTCCGGGGGTCATAAAGAGTAAGAGAAGGGTGAAAAGAGGTTGCCAAGAATTAGGAAAACGATTTTTTCTAGGGGCGCAAATATGCGTATTAATGCTTGTCCCCTCCCCAGAAAAAATCTGTTACGGCGCTGCCAAGAGGGGATTCGAATCCGTGTCTCTGCCATACGAGTTTCACCACAAATTCCTCATATAAAGATAAAACAATAAACAATAGTTACGGAAGATAAAAAATAGAACTTTCTTTTTCTACACGTCTTGATGCAATTCAAAGAATGCGAAAATAATGTCTGCCGCAGGCACGTAGCCAAGGGAGTCTCAACCCCTCCTTTCGAGACCAGAAATAAAAAAATAAAGGAAAGATGAAACAAAAAGAAACGAAAAAAAGAAGAACCAATGTTAAAAGTATAAACCTACAGCAAGCGTTTGGTTACTCTTTCTTATGAGGAGCTTTATGTGGGGGAAACGGCGAGAGTCAAGTTAAAAATGGATATTATTGTAACGGAGCATTCTGAATTCCATCTAGCTCCATGCTAATCCTATGGACTACAAATGACGATCAGATAGACTCTCAGGTAGAACTTAAGAAATAGGCCTACCTATAATGCCTAATAATATGTGCCTAGCAAAATAGATTTCAGTGACACTTGTTAAAGAAATTTACAATTTCGAGGCAACACTAATCCATTTCGCGGCAGGATGTTGTCACTGCCGAAAGAGATCTCGTTGCTATCCTTAACGGTACTAAACGAAGACAAGAAAAAGAAGAAAAAAAGACAAGAAGAACCGAGTTCTAAAAACCTCGGAAGACTTCATCTTTTTTAATTCTTTTATATCCTTTTACTCGAGATTTCTTCATAGTTTGTTACTAAAATACTTACTAACCTATCCTTATTTTATTGTCCTAACAAACCAATATCGCACGTTGTTAGTAAAATAGTTCAGATTGATCGACCGTTTTGTGGGTAACCACAATATTTCATGTCACGCCCCTCCCATTACAAAATCCTGACTAAACGAACCAAAATATTTTACCAGTAAAATAGTTTAGTATGACCCAGTCCCTGGTGTGATAGCCCCATCATTTCGTTACGGATCCCCGCTATTACGAAATCCTGGCTACGTGCCTTACTGCCGGCTTGCATTTTCGAGGATTCAAAGAATTTCAGATATCCTCTGATCTTATTAGCCGATACAGATAGGACATCAAGAGTAATGACCTACATATAGAGGAAATTAAGGCCAATTGCTGTCAGCTTTCGTGGCCGGGCAACATTCTAGTAATGAAAATAGTTTTTGGCTTGGATTCAAACCTTGGCCAAGGATTCTTAAATTTTCATAACACTTTTTTCATTAAAATAAGCTTGCAGTTTTGGTATACGGATTCATAGTAATAATAATAATAATAATAATAATAATAATAATAATAATAATAATAATAATAATAATAATAATAATAATAATAATAATAATAATAATATAATAGCAGTGGTAGTAGTAGTAGTAGTAGTAGGAATTGGTTAGAAGCCCCTCATGGGTTGGTTAGGTTATGTTCTCTTGCTCAAATTTTTCTGTATATTTTACATGACCAACGCGAATACTGAAACTCTTGGGATCGTCGTAAATGCTGCCGGCTTTTCTTCTTTGGAAATTAGAATTTACGATGAGGAAGAATAGTAGTAATGTAAATCGGGAGCAGTTAAAAACGATGAGGTAACATCAACTTGAAGAACGTTCTGTGATATTTTCCTTATTGACGAAGGTCTATATAACTTGTTTTTGAGTTAAAGAATCTCGAGTAAGTCATTGTGACACTAATAAGGAACGTCTTCTTATACAAGCATTAGTATTTTGTATAGTCTTACATGCAACGACTTTAACTAGCTAAAAGTTTAGATGAAGTGATGCGGTAGGTAAGTGGTTAACGTATTGAACTTCTGTTCGGCGGACCCGCGTTCGAATCTCGGCCAGGTTGAAACTTTTTCAAATGTTTCAACTTCAATTTCAATACATACTCAGTGTGACAAGAAAGATCTCTCCTCCGGAAAGAAAGTGATGTTGGAATTAGGAGAATTGGAAGTCTCTAAATGGAGGCAATCATTTACAAACTTATTTTCAGCAGTTGTTCTACATTTGATATTATCAGCTACTTTCAAGCATTTCCTGATAAATGCGTGGTCAGTATTTTTGTTTCTCTAAAAATACAATATATAAAGAAATAATACATTACATACACATCAATATTGAGATTAATGTATGATGTTCTTTGGAAAACACGATCCGAACTATAGAGATTCATCTCAGAATAGAGAACTGTTTCGTTAGTCACCTACTTTACAATTTTACCTGCATAAACACCTGGATCAGGTCTACCAACTGCTGTCAGTGCCGAGAAAAGTTACGTGGAAGTTGGGTTGCATCTGTCTAGGCGTTCTCACAACTGCAAATGACCTGGACCCCAAGTAATGCTATTAGAGCACTTAGGGGGGAGTTACTTTTGTAAGTGGCTGTACCAGGGCCGTGAGAAGAAAGGCGACTAGAGCGTGGTACTGCTCAGTATAGCCTTCTGTATGTGTTATAGTCTAGAAATTGTAGAGCTTCACTAATACACAACCCTTGCACCTCTTATGGTTTATTCCCAATAAACGCTTTGGACATCTTACACGAGCAATTTGTTAAATTATAAATTCCATTTGTTATAATTAGAAAATGAAATACCGAACTTCTGCGATAAATGTTGACTTTCTCTAGACAAGTTTATTTTTTCTTGATTAGAGTAGAAGTGTCTAAATAACAGGAACAAAAGTTACAATAACAGGGAGAGAAACACTTCTTTTTTTATTATTTGAAAGTTTACGTTTTTGGGATCATCCTAGTGATTGCAAACAACAAAGAACAACAAATTTTATCTTCTTCTATAGTTCTTCTTTTCTTCTTTTCCCCCCACGCATACACTGAAAAGGAAACAAAAGAAAACAATTCCCACGAGTGTAACTTCCTTGCGTGGTCAGAGCACATACATACGGACCCAGAAAAAATAATATTTGAAGATAAGACTGTGAAGGAGATCTTTCAATATTTGACCTTTTTGTTTCCATTTTTTGTGTCCTTTTGGCGTTTTCCCTGATTGAAATGGAGTTTCGTTCGTTCTGTCTAGAAGATTAAATGATAACATAAACCACAGTCAGACAGCAAATACAATATACTTTTTGAACTTCCCTTTCTACATTGTGGGTTCCATTGCTGCTTTCAACACAGAATCAATTTGTGGTGTTCGTTTCCTGTTTCATCGTAATCATTGCTTTAAGTTAACAAAACTCTGGGAACTCAAGAAGCTCTTAAATAAATTTAATTTGCTTATCTTTGTTTCTGAAACAACAATGGAACTTATCAAAAATAGAATTAAAGAAAGATATTTATTCTATACTCTGAATAGAATGCAAGCAAGGTTTTTGCCTAAAATTTCGAAACTAGAACTCATTCATATTAACCTCTTTTAATAAGGGTGTACTAAAGAATGACCATCACCTTTTTATAATTAATTTGAAACTTTTATTCCTTACAGCTTTCTCCATCTTTGGCTGCTTCTTTCTCCACGTTTTTCTGCGACGTCCTCTTCGCTCTTTTGCATTACTGTTCTCATCAACCAACTACACTCTTCTTTGCAGATTCATATGATTAAAAAACTGACTAATTCATTTATATTTTCTTTGCTTTATTCGATCATAGTTGACGGCTGAATATTCTTTATCATAGTTATTCCATTGAAATAACCTCTGAGTACTTAATATTGAGTATTATTCTAGATATCTCTTTATACAACACACATACACATAATGTAATAATGTAATAATATATATTCTGTTAGTTACCAAAATAATGACACAACCACGTACTGCAATACGTAATTTCATGAGTTATCTGCCGCAAGTATCTTGTATTAGAGTTGTGTTCGTTGAAACAGAGTATTGGATGATACCGTACAAATCGTGTGAGCAATAGGTCAGACTTTGGAGGTGGAAAATGACATATTTCTAGTCCCTTTAAAGTGGAAGAAAATAGACTTGTTTGACAGTATGGAAGTTACTTCACTTACAGGACCTCCTCAGAGTTTCCATATTAAGCAAGAGTTTTTTTCTTGTTTAATTTTTATAGAACAAAGCAGAAACTACTTATTTCCTATCTCGATCGAAAAGTGGCGTCCAACCAGGAAAATGTCTTCTATGACTATCACGCAGTGTGCGCAGACAATTAATACGTAGGTAGTTTCCAAATCTACCCAAAAGACATCGTGTTGGGATAATAAAATTTATTTCTTAACGTGATACAAACAATACTGGTGAAAGCCTAGTCTCATGCAACCCAAATAACTGCAAAGTCTGTCCGGTTGCATATTTGACAGAGTTTTAAAGCTGTGGTAAGGTTGCAGTAAAACTATGGAAAAACATTCTTCCTTTCTTCTTGTCTTAAAGAAAAGGAGAACAGAGCTTTTTAATCGACTGATAGTATTAATTTCTGTTAAGTACTAAAGTGATGATTCAATATTAAACCACTGATATGTATATATTGCTTTATCAAAATTTACCTAAATTTAAAAATAAATCATTTTATGCCTTGTAGGATAAGATATACAAGCGTAGCAAGTTTTATAGAAGTAAGTTAAAAGTACAAAAATAAATTAACAACAAATATTGAAAAAAAGAAATGAATACAGAACTACATATAGTGCGGCATTTGTATGACTAGATAATTTCAGATCTATATTGTTAACCCTTAACCTTGCGTTCAGTTTCAGGCGAAAGCCGACTTTTCACTACCACGTTTTCTCGAAAATAAAACATAATCATTATACAGAAGAATTTGTCCATGCGAGATATGACGGAAACTTGCTGATTGTGAACAAATTTCATGGATTTAATCAAGAAAATAGGTTATACAGTATTAATGTTTTTCGTAATATAGAATATATCGAACTCGGAAATGGAAAGCTAAAATTAAAGAAATTAATTAACTAGAAACTACATGTATAATATAGAAATATTTTCAGAATAACTCACTATAAAAAATGTACTTTTAGTAGGATACACATCGTTTTCATCTTGTTTGCCTGCTTCGCACTTTTTACATCTTTTGAGAGAGTGAGAACAACATTGCCTCAGTGTCTATGTCCTAGCGAACCAGTTTGTTCTCAAGTTTTAACTATGTCATATGTCTCATTGTCATTTAACGATAAAAATTATCGAAGGCAAAGAGAATGACAAACTCTTTGTATGTACGAGAAATAATGACACAATTTAGGAGCGGAAAATGCAAATTTATAATTCGTTAAAACGAAAAAGATTCAATAATTGACGAATGGCTGCAAGCAAGTTATCTAATGAAGTGGAAACCAAACAAAATATTCCACGACAAAATTAACGAAGTCGTTTGGAAGTGGTTCAATGTAGCAAGATCAAAGAATATGCATATATCTAGACTAATGCTACAAATTGAAGCTCTTCCTATAGCCAAATCTCTCTCAAATAATCAGTTCAACGCATCAACGAGATGGCTAGATAATTTTAAGAAGAAACATAATGTCCAGTGTTGCCAAAAGGTTTGCACAAAAGTTACTAAACGAGAGGTGAAATTACTCCAATTTTGGCTTAAAAGTCGCTAAATATTATTCGTGAGTTCCGTTGTTCATAACCTTTGTTTTAAAGTTGCAAATGTAATCTATGAGATCTATATAATTTATCATGTTTTCAATATTGTCTTGGTATACTACTAGTTTATATACAGGGTGTTTTAAAACAACGCCGACAACGTTTGGGAGGTGATTCCTGACACCAAAATAAGACAAAAAGTATAGACCAACCTGGGTGCACAAATGCTTCCTTTCGGAGTTATAGGCTGCCGAAAACATAAAGAAATGAATTCTAAAGGTCCATAGTTCCTAAACTATGGAACCTACCGTAGTCGGGTCAAGACTTCAATTAGAAACCAGTATGTGCTCTATCCAAATATTCGTGTTTCAGAATCCTAAGGTACTTCCGCAACCATTTTTATAGAGGTATTTGGTGAGTATTTTAAATTATATGCTCGTAGCCAAACTCCCTCTGTAAAAATTGTTACTTGGGTACCCTAGGATTCTGAAACATTGATTTTTTGATAGGGTACATATTAGTTTCTAAGTGAAGTCTTGATCCGACTGCGGTAGGTCCCATAGTTTAGGAGCTATGGATCCTTAAATTTCATTTTTTTTCATGTTTTCGACAGTGTATGGCTCCGAAAGGAATCATTTGTGCGCCCAAGTTGGTCTATACTTTTTGTCTTATTTTGGTGTCAGGAATCACCTCCCAGACATTATCGGTGTTGTTTTAAAATACCCTGTATATGCTTGAGCAGAGTTTTATTTGTTCAACATATTTTCAAATTCGTATCCTAAATACGGTTTTGGGTCAACATATGATTCAATATCATCTGTTACAAAGGATTTATTTTAACTGGTGCAATAATCACCCTTCTGCTCACTGAAGCTATGAGACTGATTAGATCTTGTAATGGCTTCCAAAGTCTTTGCCACCATTTGTACTTCATGAAGAATCGATTTCAAAAATTGAAATTGAAATTGAAAATGAAAGCTTTGAGTTTAACATCCAACGATTTTACCCTTTTAGCTAAGAGAGACGATGATTAGGGAAAGAGAATGATGATGATGGAAGAATGGTGTAATGAGAAAATGGAAGGAAAGAGGAGTACCCCGATAAAATCCACGGACACGATGTTGTCCACCACAATCTTGTTTGATCGGGGATCAAACCGGGGACTCCACGCACTAGAGGTAAGTGTTCTACCACTTTTTTTAAAGTTAACTGATTTACCAAACGTTCCTCAATAACTTGTTTTTACCTAATTATCTCTATGTTTTACTACATTTTATTCGTTTTTTCAGTAACCGATAATGATAGAGACACAAACATCGAGGATAGTTAAAGTTCCACAGGCTCTTCCACTGGGAATCGAACTCAGGACCCGTACACTAAAGGTGCACGTGCTAGCCACTAGACTAATGGGGAGGACCCACTGAGCCACCTTGCCTCCCATGATTTTAAAAGCGGAATATATAACCTATTGGTAATCCCAGAATATTGTTATAAAACATTTATGCTGAGTAACAACCCACTTTTGATTTCGTAGTTTGAAAATGGAGTTTTAATTAGCCAGAATTCTGTTCACTGCGTGTTCGATTGAAAGCTCTTGATTATCACATGCTCTTGAGATTTTCAACAACTCCTCTCCATCGTTGATTGTGTTATAACTTGTCATATTGTATTAACGTTTAGATAAATCTTGAAACAAATTATATGTTTTACAGATTAGAATGTCAGTGGTTCTTAGAACAGTTTCTTCACTTGGATGGGAAACTGGGAGCTGCAATGAATGACACATGCATCGCACAGTGATTAATTGTAGTGTATTCTGTTCTTGCCGTGTAACGTGGGTTCCTGTCACCACGGCATGGCGCGTCCTCAGGTTGCGGATCGAGGAGAAGGCTTCTAGATATAGAGGTTAGCTGCGAATACACTGAATAAGCAACAGTGGACAGATGAAAAGGAGTAGTCCTCCAGCTTGGGGCTTTGGGAAAGGCCAATCTCATTATGTAAAAAAAAAAAAAAAAAAGGCACTTGTTCAGAAACATTCACAGAAGCCTCGGACAAGGACTGATAACCTGACACGACCTCAGCGAAAGAAAATGGACATGAGATTTATAACATGGAATATTAGAAGTATTTATAGGGCAGGCGCGTTAAAATCCGTAACGAGTGAGTTAGAGAAATACAGAATGGACCTAGTAAGAGCTCAGAAAGTTAGGTGGGAAGGAAATGGAACTGAGAATTCTGGAAATTTTACGTTCTTTTACGGGGAAGGAAATAAAAACCACCAATTAGGAACAGGAGTTTTCGTTCACAAACGAATATTACCAGCAATTAAGCGGGATAAATTTGTTATTGACAGACTTTCTTCTATTACTCTTAATGGTCGGTGGTGTGATATTATTATTTTAAATGTGCATGCCCCAACAGAAGATAAGGATGACGATATAAAAGACAGTTTTTGCGAAGAAGTGGAACGGATATTTGACCAACTTCCGAGATACCATATGAAAATTCTATTAGGTGATTTCAGTGCGAAGGTAGGACGAGAGAATATTTTGAAAGCGATTATAGGGAACGAAAGTCTGCATAAGGAAAGTAATGACAACGGTGTTAGACTTGTGATCTTTGCAACATCCAAAAACCTAATGAAGAATACAAAATTCCCACATTGTGACGTTCATAAATACACTTGGACTTCACCAGACGGAAAAAGCACATAATCAAATTGATTACGTTTTAGTAGATAGAAGAAGACAATCTAGCACAATTGATGCCCGGTCGTTTAGAGGGACTGATTGTGACACTGATCACTACCTGGTAGCAGCGATAATAAGAGAGAGATTATTGTTGAATAAAGGAAATATTCAATGTTCGAAAACAGGGAGATTTAATTTTAAAAAATTAGAAGAGAAGTAAGAGAAGAATACCAGATTGAAGTTTCGAATAGATTCTCGGATTTAGAAGATTTGGAGTGCACTAATGTTGAGGATACTTGGATTAAAATTAGAGATAGCATTAAAATTTCAGCAAAAGAAAAATTGGGACACGCGGAAATACGTAGGAACAAACCATGGTTCGACCAGGAATGCATTAACAGAGAAGACAAAACAGGCACAATTACGTTGGCTACAAAATCCGAATTAAATAACTACACAAAATTTTGTAGACATCAGGCGGGAAACTTCCAGAACTTTTAGAACAAAGAAACGCGATTGTTTGTAAGCCAAAATTAAGTAACCTGAAGATAATAGTAAAAACAAAAACATTCGGGAGGTGTATAAGGGGATCACAAGGCTATCAACCTCGTGCTTATATATTAAAGAAATCTGACGGTACAGTTCTCACTGATACGGATAGCATCTTAAATAGATGGAAAGATTTCTTTGCCGATTTGCTTACCAGACAGCCAAAAACTAATCTGCGCGGAGAAAAGGAGATACACACCGCAGAACCGTATATTCCAGAACCCAACCGAATAGAAGTAGAAAACGCTATAAAGAAATTAAAGAAACACAAATCTCCGGGTGTAGACGAAATTCCGGCTGAGTTAATTTTAACCGGAGGTGAAAATTGTGCAACAAGATACACAAACTCATTCTCCCTATCTGGGACAAAGAAAAATTACCACATGAGTGGAAAAAATTAATCATTGTTCATCCACAAGAAAGGCGACAAAACTGACTGTAGTAATTATCGAGGCATTTCTCTTCTGTCAACATCCTATAAACTCCTTTCAAACATTCTATTAGCAAGATTGACCCATACGCAGATGGAATTATTGGAGATTATCAGTGCGGATTTAGACGAAATTGATCAACTATCGACCAAATATTTACCATTCGACAAACACTCGAAAAGAAGTGGGAATACAATACCCCGGTACATCAACTATTTATTGATTTTAGAAAGAACAACGTTCTTACAGAACTTGGAATACCGAGAAAGCTAATTAGATTAATTAAGGCATTATTAAATGAATCCCAAAGTAAAGTCAAGGTAGGAAAATTTTTGTCCACGAGCTTTTATGTCGAAAATGGCCTGAAACAAGGAGCTGCGTTGTCGCCATTATTATTCAACTTTGTTCTGGAATACGCTATAAGGAAAATCAAAGATAGTAACTAGAGCCGAGAATTGAACAGTATTCACCAGGTTATGGCATATGCTGACAATGTAAATTTAATAGGGGATGATAAGAGAACAATAGAAAGAAATACTGAGGTCTTATTAAACGCTTGCAGGGACATGAACCTAGAAATAAATGCAGAGAAAACTAAATACATGGACGTGCGTCGGAACCGTAATACGAAAAGTTATGGATGTGTTACAATATTATATAACACTTTTGATAAAGTGGATACTTTCAAATATCTAGGATCAATATTAACAGACGAAAATCATATTCACGAAGAAATTAAGTGTCGACTACAAGCACGGAATTCGTGTTATTATTCAGTTCAAAATCTCTTGTCTTCGCGAATTCTGTCGAGGAATTTGAAGCTTAAAATATACAGGGTGTTTAATAAGTAATGGTCATAAATTAAACCGTAGATAGTACATGCCAAAACTAACAAAAAAGTCTTAGTAAACATGTGTCCGCAAACGCTTCGTAACGGAGATAGGGGCTGTCGAAAGTGTGGGAAAATGAAGTTTAGAGACGAATATCCCAAAAAGTATGAATCGGACAGAGGGCGGTCCAATGAATGACTATCGAAGTCAGACATGCGCTATGCAGAAATGCATGGTTGATAACTCTGCAATGCGCGCGCAAAGGATTTCCCAAAGAAACGGAGGGATTCCCGGAAAATTGTCCAAGGAAAGGAGGCTCGAGATGAACAATGAGGGCGAGTCTATCCACCAGTAATTCATACGTCGTGGTACCAGGTCGAAAGCTCGAAAAGATACAAAATGGCGGACAATGTTTACGTGCCGTGTGCGGTTGCATAACCAGCAGGGAATGAGAGAGGTAATCGAAGTGTGGTTATGTACGTTCAAAATTGCTCCAGGAAGAATTCCGACAACTAATGCATATGTACAAGTGTGGCAGCACTTAGGTAAATCAAACGGTATGCAAGGCACTAATGAAGCATTATGTGCTAAGCAGTTAACGTAACGAATATCAGCAAACTGGATTGCAATGGAAAAAGCATGACAACATTCGAGTATGAAGTAGGCGAATCTGAAACATTCCGCATGTTGAACGCGTAAGTGTATTACAACAAGCAAAAAATGATGGACATGTCGTGTTTCTCCATATCACGGCACGTAAACGTACGGCACGTAAACATTGTGTGCCATTTTGTATCTTTTCGAGCTTTCGACCTGGTACCACGACGTATGAATTACTGGTAAATAGACTCACCCTCGATGTTCATCTCGATCCCCCTTTCCTTAGACAATTTTCCGGGAATCCCTCCGTTTCTTTGGGAATCCCTTGCACGCGCATTGCAGAGTTATCAACCATGCATTTCTGCATAGCGCATGTCTGACTTCGATAGTCATTCATTGGACCGCCCTCTGTCCGATTCATACTTTTTGGGATATTCGTCTCTAAACTTCATTTTCCCACACTTTCGACAGCCCCTATCTCCGTTACGAAGCGTTTGCGGACATATGTTTACTAAGACTTTTTTGTTAGTTTTGGCATGTACTATCTACGGTTTAATTTATGACCATTACTTATTAAACACCCTATATACAACGATACTCATGCATGTTGTTCTGTATGGTTTCGAAACATGGTCGCTTACTCTGAGGGAACAACATAGACTGAAAGTATTTGAGAACAAGATCCTAACACGAATGTTCGGACCCAAGAGGAATGGGAATTGTGAATGGCGGAAACTTCATAACGAGGAACTACATAATTTATACGGTTTACCAAACATTATTAGGCTAATCAAGTCTGGGAGGTTTAGGTGAGCAGGTCATGCAGCTAGGATGGAAGAAAGTAGAAACGCTTTCAAAGTCTTGAGTGGAAGACCAATCGGAAAACAACCATTAGGAAGACCTAGGCGCAGAAAAGATGTCAATATTAAGATAGATCTTGCAGAGATAGGGGTACAAAGTAGAAACTGGATCCAGTTGGCTAAGGATAGAAGTCAGTGGAGAGCTTTTGTGAACGCGGCATTGAACCTTCGGGTTCCATAGGCCATAGAGTTTGTTAGTTATATGTTCTTGCTTTAGTAATTTGTAAACACCTGTTTTTACACCGGTATTTTCTGATGCATTTTTAGCCCCAGTTCCTACATAGTTTTCAATCTTTCATGACGACATACTAAAGTATCCTGTATACACATCGAACTGGGCGCCTAGTACATACAATATCTAATAACTGTTCTTTGCGTCTCCGGACATGGTTGAAAAACTAACGTCCAGCTAACATGCCATTTGATATAGCACCATCCAACCTACTACGTAAGTGTTTGTTACTTCTGTGCTGTAAACATTCAGGGCATGAAAGGGAAAGAACGGAGAAAAAATTAAATATCCTTACAACACATCAAGACCTGTGAAACACAGTGACAACTTTCTGTTTCCTGTACCTCCAGCAACATGATCCCTGGAAAACGGCGATACAGACATATCGTCTTCTGAATTCAGGGTATAACCAGTGGCGAAGCTTAATAACGCAAGTAGGGTAGGCCTTATAAACTTAATAACACAATGTATCATAAAATGTTTAAAATTATAGTCAGATTTCTATTTTCCTTATTAAGTTAAACAAAAGAAACTACCAAATCTATTTATTTTAAAGAACTTTCTTATCTGCATTTCTAACACTTTAGAGTTAAATTATATATAGTTTGGATTTAGTACTTTTCTTGTTTAATTTAAGAAGAAAGAATGAAAATTTATATAAGCAAAAGTAGACGGAAAGTAGTTTATTATTATTATTATTATTATTATTATTATTATTATTATTATTATTATTATTATTATTATTATTATTATTATTATTATTATTATTATTCAACAAATATTGACATGGAGGAAAACACGCAATGTGTATGAATGGAATATTCCCATTTAGCTCCACTACAAATATTTTCATATTCGCAGTTCATATTTCAAATATGCAGTTCACATTTTCATTGTCTGTGATTTGCAGGAGGGATAAGGGAAATTTCCTCCTCACTTGCTGTTTTCATTTCCTGCATATTTGAAAATGGAGGGAGAGAAAAAGTACATTCTTACAGTTAATTGTCAAATTTCTTGGATAATCATTTGTTACTTGCATCTCCCACTTTCAAGTAAGCACAATACTGCATTTTATTAATGCATCACGTGATAAACTTCACTAGAAATGTTAATGCTCAGAAGGAACTTCGTTTGAATCAATCCAAGATATTGTATTCTATTATTATTATTATTATTATTATTATTATTATTATTATTATTATTATTATTATTATTATTATTAAGTGTTCTGCCTTTTAGTAGGTCCTGGGAGTAATGAGGATTTTTTTTTTAATTTTAGATTTGGGCCTGGAAATTTTTCTTCCATTTTTGTCGATCTTCAGCTTCCTCTTTTAACTCCCAATATTTTCTCCTATCTTTCAGATCATCGATCAGTTGTGTTCTTCTTATTATTCCTCGCTTCCCTTCCATTTTTCCTTCTATGGCGGTGTGAAGAAGACAATTTCTTTGCAAGATATGTCCAATCCAATTGGCCTTTCTACGAAGGATGGTGGTTACAAGTGTCCTCTTCTCTCCTATCCGTTTTAAAACATCTTCGTTTGTTGCTCTCTCTGTCCATTTTATCTTCTCCATCTTCCTTCAACATCACATTTCGAAGCTTTCCAAGTATTTCTTCTCTAACTTCCGTAATTTCCAAGTCTCTGAACCATACAGTCCAATGCTCCATGTACAGGTATAGCAATTGACCAACTTCTTAAGTCCAATATTGAGCCTGCTGGTTAAGAGTGATCGTTTCTTGTTGAATGTTTCTTTAGCTATGGCAATTCTTGACCTGATCTCTTTGGTGCAGTAAGCATCTTTCGTCAAAATACTTCCCAGATACTGGAAATTATCGACCTCTTCAAGTTCTTTTTGTTCTATTCTGATCCGCAAGGGCGTATTTCCACGGGATATTCTCATGACTTTCGACTTTTTGATGTTAATTTCCATTCCATACAGTTTTCCAGTGTCAACTATTTTGTCAATTATTTTCTGTAGTTATTCGGTTTTAGCTATTATAACCGTATCATCTGCATACCTGATCTTGTTAATGATCTGCCCTCCAATCTTGAAATCTCCATTCCCATTAATGCTTCTTTCATTAAACATTCAGTGTAAATGTTGAATAATTGGGGCGACAAACTACATCCTTGTCTAACTTCTCTTCCAATCTCCACACTATTGATTTTTCCTTCATTCAAGCGCAACTTCACTCGTTGTCCTATGTACATGTTTTGAATGAGTCGTCCATCTTTCCAGTTGACTCCGATTTCTTTAAGTATTTTGAGAAGTTTAGTCCAATTGACTCGGTCGAAAGCTTTCCGCCAGTCGATGAAGCACAAACACAACTCTTCCTTTACATAAAGAAGTCTTTCTGATATCATTTTCATTAATCCAATAGCATCTCTGGTGCCTTTTCCTTTCCGGAATCCAAATTGATTTTCTTCTAGCCTCTCATCTATCTTACTTTTAACCGCCTGTTCAGCATGCGTGCAATGATCTTTCCAGTGTGGGAAATCAGGCTAATGGTTCTGTGATCGCTGCACTTCTTTGCTTGCTTTTTCTTGGGTAATGCAATCATTGTAACATCAAGAAAATCCTTTGGCCATTCTCCACTCAGGTAGATCTTGTTAATAAGTGAAATCAGTACTTCATCGCGTTGTCTCCTAGTCCCTTGAGCAAATCTACTGGTATATCATCGTCTCCAGTGGCCTTTCTCCTTCGCATGTCTTTCATTGCTTGTACTACTTCACTTTTCAATATACTGGGTCCTTTTTCATCATCATCCATCTCTTCTTCTGCTTCGATCGCAATATCTTTGGGGTGGTTCTTCTGATCATACAGATCTTTTATGTATTCATCCCAAATTCTGAGGATTCTTTGATGGTCAGTGGTTACATTATCTTGTTGATCTTCGATGCCGAACGTTCGTATATTTTTGTTAGCTTTCCCTCCTAACTCTTGTGCTTCCTGGTACATCAGATCATATCTGCCGCGCTGTTGAAGTTCCATTATTTCTTCACATATCTGCTCTATGTACATTTCTTTGGCTTTGTCTGTTTCTCTTCTGAATTCATTATTCAGCCTTCTGTATTCATTGATGTCCTTGTTTTTCGCCCTTCTGCGTTCTTCCATCTTCTTAAGCAATTGCTTCAGTTACCCATGGCTTTCTCGCTGCTCTTTCCATCCAGCCAATGTTATTGTAGAGTGTGTCAAGTAGAATCTGTTTAACTTTCCCCAACCCTTCTCTACATCGTCAACCATATCGCCCATTGCACAGAAGTTTTCTTCAATCTCTTCTTTCCCATCATCGTCGATATTTCTTAGTCGCTCTAAGTTCCATTTTCGATTTCTCCTCCCATTTTTCTTGATCGACTTTAACCAGGTTTGCACTTCCGCCACAAGGAGATTGTGATCCGAATCAATGTCCGCTACTGGCAGTCTCTTCACGTCTCGTACACTATTTCTGAAACGTTGCTTCACAAGAATGTAATCGATTTGGTATCGCTTCTTATCTCCTGGACTTTTCCACGTGTACAGCTTGGTTTTTCTTTTCTTAAACCACGTATTCATCACCAGCAGATCATGTTATTATGTTGCCTACAGAAGTCGATAAGCATTCGACCTCGTTCGTTTCTTCTACCTAGTCCAAATGATCCCAGTACCTTATTCGCAGCTCCTACTCCTACTACGCTGTTGAATTCTCCTATTCGTCTCCCATTACTATGGCGTTGACTTTACCTCTTCCTTCCTGATGCAATATGTCACTGATCTGATCATACATTACTTCTACTTCATTATAATCATGGTCGGTTGTTGGCATATACACTTGTGTTATGACAATACCCACTGGTTTTGCATGTAGTTTTACAAACATCAAGCGGTCACTGTAGTATTCCACTTTGGTTACACTTCTTGACTTCGTTCTTCATTGCTATCACGACACCATTCTCGGCTTTATCGCACTCGAATAGTATATTCTGTAAGTTTCCGATACTATCTCAACTTTCCCTGGCTATCTCACTTCATTCAAGCCCACCTGTCCACTTTACATTTGTCCATTTCCACTTTTAAATTTTCAAGTTTTCCCTTACGTCGTAGAGTTTGTACGTTCCAGGTTCCCATGCTGAAATGAAAGTTATTATTTTCTCCTCTGATGATTCTTCCCGGAGTAGTCCCTACCCGGAGATCCGAACGGGGAACTATTTTACCTTCGGAATTTTTACCTCAGGAAGACCCATCATATTTATTTATTCTCCTCCTTTATCTCTTCTGGGAAAGAGATAATGTGGTAGCATTCCCATTTCCTTTTCACATCTCCATGCCTTTGACCATCTAGTGGTTCATCCGCCTTTTAGGACAGTTTCCCCTCCTAAGGGGAAGAAGGTGCCCTGACCTCCACCCGCTCATTCGCCCTCCGAGAAGGCCGTTGACACTTGGTAGAAGCTGACTCCTTATCCTGGGAGTCTGTCGGTCATTGTATTCTATACAGTAACATATTTAAGAAGGTGGCTTCCGGGCTTAAGCACTCACCGAAATTTAATCGCAAATTTTTATTGCTTTATATATATTGCAGACTTTCACATTTCCAGGAATAAAGTTAGCAAAAAAGCCCTCCCGAAACAAGCAAAGTCCTCCGAAACAAAATCGTAAATACCCCACTGATTCTATGAAATTGAAGACTCAACAAAAATTTCACAGAAATATTATTATTTTATCCTGTACGGTAGCGTTTGGTTAACTTATATATATGTTTAATGTAGCAGACATATTCTACAAGCTATTATTGTCTAGGCTCCACATAGGGAAAAAACAGCTATTCTGAATAACTCCTGAAAGTATACAGCTAAATTAAACAAATCATCACAAATAGAAACACATAATTGTGCACAGAAACTTCTTACTCCATGTTAAGGAAATCATTTTGTAACATATTAGCATCGAAATATCCCTTCAATAATAAAACTAAGCTCCCAGAGGTGAGCCTTTGCATCCTCCCAACAATGCGTGCAATCCCCAGCGATAACAGCTTTGCTTTCTGAGCAGCATAGCCAGTAAGCCTGTCTAGCGAGCTGGTGAGGCTTAGACTGAAGGGTCTCCAAGTGTTTCCAAGCTAGTATTTTGTAATCGAAAACACGAAATATTGAAGTGTTGACTTTATTTTATAAGAAACTAAAGATAAAGAAAATATACGGTAGAAACATGGTAGGTCCGGCCTCAGAGACTCATAATACGCTTCGCCACTGGGTACAACACCAACTTTTGAATTTGTGGAGGGAAACACGCCACATTTTGTAACTCAAAGGGATTTAAATGACCTTGTGCAAGACTCGAATCTAACTAAGTAATAGACTGAGATTCTTGGATCCAAAATTAAAGATTGAAATTTGCTTGATAGACGTACCAATGTGTGTTCGCACAAGAAGCGACACACGACATTTAGTGTTTCTTTAAAAAAAAATAACAGGATGGTACTTTGTTTTTGTTCTGATGTTAAAAGTTTGTTTTCAGTTCTTTGTGTGACACATGTGGAACAGGAGTGGAGACTTTTTAATCGACTTCTCAAAAAGCAGTCTTAAGGCTAGTTTAATACACAATGGCAATATCTTCTTAATTTTATCAATTGCTTATGCTACACAAATGAAAGAAACATGACATCATGAAACTTATATTAGAAAAGTTTCAGTACAACATTTATAAGTGGCACTTTGTGACAGATTTCAAAGTTATAGGCATATTTACAGGACTACAAAGTGGATACACGAAACATTGCTCCTTCTTATGCGAATGGGACTCTCCATCCCGAGACAGTCACTATCAGAGGAAAAAACGTTCACGACGCAGGACAGTGGAAGCAGATGTCAAGAATGTTGCAAACCCCCTCTAATCAACTCTGAAGACTCCTCCTCCATCCCATATAAAACTTGGTATTATGAAATCTTTTGTAGCTGCGATGGACAAGAGTGGATCTGATTTTTATTATTTGACACGTAAATTTCCTAATCTCAGCTCCAACAAAGTGAAGGCTGGTGTGTTCGTGTGCTCCCTAATAAGAAATTACATGCGGGATCAGGACTTTGATGCGTCGCTTAGTTCTCTTGAACTGCAATGTTGGCTACTATTTAAGAGTTTGTTCTCCGATTCTTAGGCATCAAGAAGTCTGAGAATTACAAAACACTCGTTGCCAACTTACTGAATAGGTACTAAACAGCATGGATGCAACATGTCGCTGAAAATTCATTTCGTACACAGTCTTCTGGACTTCTTTCCACCAAATCTAGGTGATATAAAAGATCAGCATGGAAAACAATTTCACTAAGCAATAGCAGTAATTGAGAAACGCAAAATAATGAACTAGGGATGTGCAGTGTTCTTTCTAACATGTATAGTTCTATATTACAAGTTTATACTCGTATTTTACCTATATTCCTTTATTAAACATTCGTTCTACAACTCTCGTTAACCAACTTTTCTTCACCTTGTATTCCAGCGATCAGTGGCGTAGACTATTTAGGATTTTGTTTCGGGGGGGGGGGGTTATGGACAAGTGAAAAGCACTTATATTTTTCTTTTTGGGTGCCGACAAATATTAATGAAGTTGTGCATATAACAAATTTATTTCGGGGGGGGGGGAGCTTTTGAACCCAATAACCACCCCCTAGATACGCCACTGCCAGCGATCTATGTAAAATTTTATGTGTTGCAACTCAATGAATGGAGGGGGGTACTTATATTTGCGTAGCACAACTGTAAGTTTTGTGAGCTTGAGTCGAATTATCCAAAAATTAAATTTTTCGCATGTTTTCAATTTCTTCTCCTTCTTCTTCTTCTTCCACACACTTTTTCTCATCTTCTGTTCAAGCTATCTCTGCGATATTTTAACGTATTATACCTGAATGCATAAAATATATGAAATGTTATGTTTACGTAGCGTCATTGTAAGTATTGTAAAGGTTTTTCAATTTCTGGATGAAACCAGTTTTTTCAATGTTTTCTTTTTCTATTACAAATTGAGGGTGATGGATCCTAAATAGGGATCCTCGTATTTTTCGCTGGAACTTGTGTTTTATAAGCTTTCCAATGGTGTACGATTTGTTATTCTGGCATAACTAAGAGAGTTCAAAGGCGGATTCAAGGGGGGCGATCGAAGCGATCATCCTCCCAGAAGAGGAAACGTTCTTATTTTATATATAAATAAAACCCATCCCAGAGTTTGGAGCTCTTATAAGTAGCTCTAAGTAGCAGTATTATAACTCACCGCCCCCCCAGAAGTCCGTTCTGGATCCTCTCCTGGGAGAGTCTTACAAAGGCTTCCAACGTAAAGTTCTGCAATTTTTCTTGAAATTTTGTCCAGAGCCTATTATAACTTAGGGGTGTTCGATAAGGCTGAAGAGCTATCGAACTTCGGGAGTGAAAATTTATCGAGTTGTTATCGGTTACTCGAAACCGTTCGAATATTTGAAATTATCGAAGTTTCGGGTATTATCGAAATTTCGAGTATTATCGAAGTTTCGGGTATTATCGAAATTTCGAGTATTATCGAAGTTTCGGGCATTATCGAAATTTCGAGTATTATCGAAGTTTCGGGTATTATCGAAATTTCGAGTATTATCGAAGTTTCGGGTATTATCAAAAGTAGTGATGAACAGTTCGGTTCCTTCACCTCTCCAATGATTTCTTCTTGCAGCCAAACTAGCCAAACATTTTTTTCATCTGCCAAGCATTGTTATTGCAAAGTTGTGTTTGTCGAAATCATATGTAAAATATATAAACACTCCGATAATCCCGAACTTCTCTAAATATTCAAGCGACTCGACAAATGCGATCATATTGATATATTTCTGTATTTGCTGCTTTCAAACAATTCGAGATTCTCGAACAGTTCGAGTGTCTCGAAGTTGTCTAATATTTCTTACATTTCGAGTGCCTCGAACACTTCGAGAGTCCCGAACATTTCGGAAGTCTCGATCATTTCGAGAGTCTCGAACATTTCAGGAGTCTCGAAGATTTCGGGAGTCTCGATCATTTCGAGAGTCTCGAACATTTCGAGAGTCTCAAACATTTCGGGAGTCTCGAAAGTTCGATAATTCGATAAAATTAAAATTCTTTATCGATGAAACGGTTTTGAAATTTTATCGAATTGTTATCGATTACTCGATTATCGGAACAGCCCTATTATAACTAGCATTACTTCTACATCTGAGAGTGCAGGACAAAAACTAAGCTCAGATGTCTCTTATGTAACGTAAATGCTCTGAATTTCAGCTGAATTATTTTAGAACAATTATTGATGTTTTGATAAAGAAATGTGTAATTTGATAAAGCCTGTTTATTTAAAATTCGTAAAGTTAGCAGATAATAGTTTTTTTTCTTCCACAATCTGCTAGAGAATAATAAAGCCAAATTTATCTGAAAAATTTGACTGTCATAGTAAACTTTGCCTTTGAAAAAAAAAACTGTTTTTTTCTTTACAAAATATTGAAATAACTTAAATTATATATTTTATGGTTTTAATCTGATTTTCTTGTCCAACAGTAATAGAGAGCTTATGAGGCTATAAGCGGATCAAAATTATGTATATCCAATGTATATTGAAGTTTAATTGCATGATTTTTTGAAATTATTTTTTCTTACTTCACATAATAAAAATAAATGTAGATCACACAACAGAATTATATATAATATTTACACTAGTAACAAATTCTTCAGTTGTGGGAAATATTAAATTAATCCTTCATTCTTTTTATTTTTAAAAGAATTCTTTATTGTTATAAGTACATTTTGAATCTCCTTATGAATATTTATTGTTTGTTTAGTTTAGTCCCGAAAACATGAGCTTTCCCTGAGAATCGAACTCGGGTCTCCCACGTCAAAGGCACGTACGCTAACCGCTTTTTTTTTTTTTTAACAGTCAGTTTTATTGCAAGAAATTACAGTACATATATGTATATATAATAAGAATAAAAGAGCAATCACAAATTACAAAAGGGATACCACTGCAATACAATTGAAAATCAATCACATGAAGTATACACACAAACACACACACGGAAAAAAAATTAGTAAACAGCAGTCGGGTAGTGGGCAAAATGACGCAAGCGTAGATCTGAAGGCATTGTTTTTAAAGAGCACTGTAGTCTAAAAATGTACATTGCTTGTGTCACCAGCTCATTTTCGGTAAGTAGGATAGCCGCTGTGTGAATAGTTAACCACACTATGATATTGTGTTTAGGACGTGGGAAGTATTTGAAATCAGGCAAAAGAAAAAACGGCTCACTATTAATAATCCGTTGATCAACACGTAGTATTCGTGCTATAATATGTGTATAGCTACGCCACAAATGCTGGATAGATGGACATGTTTGCAAGCGATGGATGAGTGTGTCAGCTTGTCCACATCGGATACATTGAGCATCTGGTCGAAAACCGAGTTCCCATGCTCGATGGTTAGTAAGAAATACATTATGCACTAACCTATACCATAACTCTCTCATTCCAGAGGGTAAAAAAGAGGAATTAATATTATGCCAAATTTGCGCCCAAGAACAATTGGGATGGCGAGTAACACATTTAGGGGGGGTATAGAGATAATTTGCATAATAAGTATACAATTTCTTCACAGTCATAACTTCAATAGCTGTGTGACTGATAAGAGCATACGAAATGTCTAGAATGACGGTGCGCAGGTAATGGTAAGGTTGGGACCAGTTCCGAATAGAAACAGGTGAACTGAGAGTCACGTGCCGAAGGCAACGCATGATATGGCACGCGGAGAAAGATTCAGAAAAGGAAGTTAACAGCTGACACGTGCGTTGTAGTAGTAGACAACGGCCTTGAAGAGCCACGTCTTTAATACCTAACCCTCCTACTTGCTTGGTCGTACACACAGTTCGACGATGTACGCGCAGTGTCGATTGATACCACAAAAAGACAAACAAATGTTTGTTAAGTGTGTTAGCGTCTGAGACAGAAAGCTGAAAAATCTGCATTATATAGTACAATAGACTGAAGGCAAAAATATTTAAGAAGGTCGCTCGCTCATGTAATGTAAGATTGCGAGCTTTGTGTTTATAAAGCAAGTTAATGACCTTAGGAACAGCCACTCTATAGGTTGCCTGAATAGATGCTTTTATAGTGGTATGCCAAGTAATGCCGAGAATTTTATGAGTGTTAACGACAGGGAAGGGGGAGACAAAAGGGCAAGAAGACGTATCATTCAAAAAAAGTAATTTGGTTTTCGTGGGATGTAATTCCGCACCAGACAGTTGACTAAATATCTGGAGATTAGTAAGGATAGTATCTAAATCGCGCTGGGAGCGAAAGAAAAAGCAAATATCATCTATGAAACTCTGAACTTTAATAGTAGCCGGAGGAACACACAATCCCGTCATTTCATTCCGGATCTTATACAGAACCGGCATAACGGCAATGCTGTAAAGCATGGGGGACAAGGGACAGCCCTGAATAAGCCCCCGGTTAATTGAAAAGACCCGCGTTAAGGCACCGTTCAGTTTAAGTTGGGCAGTACGCTGGGAGTATAACGTCTTAACCATATTTAAAAATACTGGCCCGAAATGGAGCTTCTCAAGAACTGTGAATAAGTACTGATGGCTTAGTTTATCGAAGGCCTGAGAAAAATCAGTACTCAAAATCGCTGCAGTTAATTTCGGACGACTTTCAAAATAAGCGATCGTGTCCCTAATATTCGATAAAGCCAGATATGTAGGATGCTGCTGATCGTGACCAAATTGTTCCGGTAACAGAATGGAACTTAAAGTATTACGTAACCGAGCTGCTAGAACTTTTGCGAGAAGTTTATAATCACAACATGCGAGACTGATAGGTCTAAATTGGTTGATGCGAGTGCTCTTGGGCTGCTTAGGAATGATCACTATAATACTGTGTGTAAATGTTTTGCCGACTTGTAAATTAGAACGAAAGGCATTAAAAAGTTCAGTAAAAAAAGGAATGAAAAGATCTGGGAATGTCTGGTAAAATTCGTAAGGTAGGGAGTCAATGCCACTAGATTTATTCTTTTTTGCCTGGAGGAGGGCATGCTGAATTTCTGCTTCAGTAAAGGGAGCATCAAGCTCTGCTTGGAGTTCAACTGGGAGAGGGTTCAAGGTATCGTAAACACCGTCATTACTAGCTGGAACATCATGGTTGCGATATAAATCAGCAAAATAGCGCACAAAGTATGGAATAATATTAGTTCCTTCATATAAAACACCTTTATCATCCAGTATATTATGAATAATCTGTTGTTTGCCTCTGCGACGTTCAGCACTGATATGTACAAGACTCGGAGGCTCAGAGGGTGACATTGATGAGATTTTGCTGCGAACAGTAATACCGTGGAGTCTTTTGCGGTGTAATGTTAACAAGAAAGCCTTTACCTGTTTAATTTGTGGAAGTACAGGTTCACCGTTAAGGAATGCCGTATGATAGTCGCGTAGAAGCTGAGAGTAGTAATTATATTGTTCATGGAATCGCTGTGACCGTTCTCTGCTGTATTCTTTACAGATTTGTTTCAAAGCTGGTTTCCCCCGTTGCTCCCACCATTGGATAATATTGTTCCGCCGCAAAAGTTGCTGATTAATTTCTCTCCAGCGTTGGCGTAGCAACTGCTGGAATTCTGGCTCAGAAAGGATGCCGGTATTGAGGTGCCATAAGCTATTATGGTTCAGAAGCTTTTGAAGCGGTAGCTGGATAGTCATAACTAGGCCCATGTGATCCGAAAAACAAACAGGGATCCTTTCCACAGATTGCACATGTGGAAGTAATGACCGTGAGATATAAAAAGAATCGAGGCGTGAAGATCCAGTGGCGTAGAAAAAAGTATGTCCAGGATTGTGGGGATGAAAATGACGCCAGACATCACATAAATTAAATTGGTTAATCACCTGTAATAAAGTAGGGCAGAAGTTCGAAGTAGAAGTGGAATCTTGAGCGGAAACTATACTGTTATGATCTCCACCCCATATAATCAAACGAGAACTGTCATGTAAGGCGGAGGCTACCTCGGAATTAAAGAAATTATGACGTTCACGCCGTCGGTGTGTACCTGCAGGGGCATACGAGTTGCAAAACCGGATATTGGCCACATTTCCAGTAATAATCCGGCCGGTGGGATGTTTGTATAACTGTTCAAATTCTATATCATTACGATATATAAGTGCAGTACCCGTGCCGTTAACAGTTTCGTTAGAAAAAAAGGTGTGCTGATAAAGGCCTTGAAGGTCAGTCAAGGTCACTTCCTGAGCAAACAGTATATCAAGAGAATAACATTTAATGAAATCCAAAACAGCACTTTGCTTGGTAGGAGATGTTAGACCATTAAAATTGACCGTTCCTATTTTAAAAGAATACATTAAGAGCTGCAAGGAAAGGCTTGGCGTGGAGGAAAAGGCACACACAAAAGAACCGGCAGGCCCAAGGAAAGCAGCAAAAAAATGCAATATTAACAAAAACAAAAGTCCCAAACAGACCGCTAGCATATTCTCACTGCGTAGCGGGTCTGTCCAAAGTCTCGGGGACAACCTCTCCATCATTACATGTAGTAGCATCTAATTGAGACATCTGTCGTAATCTAGTGCGGGTTAATCTACTGGTCGAATCATAGGTCTTCCCGGTCACTTTCAAAACTTTCCCAGTATTCACCTCGTGACTGGAACGTTTCTTCTTTTTCAGTTGTTCACTAATAGGGGGTTCAGGAGTGTCATCAATACTGGATGTAGGCGTAACGGGGGAACCACTACCAGTCGAGTAGAGCACATCGGAGAGAGGAGGCACCATGTCAAGGGAATCACTAACAACAGGTTCAGGCCGAGCAGGTGCTGAAGTATCGAAAGTCATTGGCTGGGGTCCGGGACACTCAGTCTTATCAGATAAGTCACCTACCTTATTTGCGTCGGGGTTAACCTCAGGAAGAATTTGGCTGGCCATACCCTCTTCATGAAACGGGACCTGTGAGGATGTATCACTTGGTCGGGACACAGAAGCTGCCTCGCAGGGGGCTGGCGGGGTAGAGTCACCCGGAGTTGTCGGCATGGTAGTAATAGCGGGCCCGCTTTTTGTCGGCAAAACCGGAAACACACTATAGTTGTGAATAGCAGGCGCATCCTTCAGTTGTAGGATAGGTCGAGCAATGCGGCTACCCAAAGTAGAAATTCCAGAAGAATCACTGGACCGATGATCTAAACGGGCGCTAAATGTTCGGCGATCACACTGGGACACCAAATGCGTTTCACTGTCACACCTCGCACAAGTTTTTGTCTGTCCGGGATACGTCACCCAACAACGAAGAGAACTGAGAGTAATATAGGAAGGGATATTCTTTTTTAAAATCATTTTCACAACTTTGCGGCCAGTACGTACTTTATAATAATGTCCATCAGTATAAAGTTCGTCACTAACACTAAGAATTTCACCATAAACTTGAAGAACTTGTTTCACTTGGTTATCAGAAATTTCCATAGGTACCGCGTGGATACGTACCAATTTAATTGTATGAGAAGCCGAGTCAAGCGGAAGGTCGTAAGTACCTTCTGCATCTATATACGGTACTTTATTGTCAAATTTAGTAATGATCTGTTCACAGAGCTGTTGAGTAATTAATTTGATATATAGAAGTTTACGTGGAAAGTCTAGTTCAATACTTAATACTGCATCTTGTGCAAGCTCAAAGGTGGTTCGTATCCACTCATGGAGCGAAATCGAATTGGGAACTTTGGAGACAGGTTGAAAACTAATGCGAAGAGTGTTAAGCCTAATATTGGCCATCGTAATCAGTCGTAATCTTGCACTTCACTGAACAAAAACGGGGAGAAATCACCCAAATCAAGTGGTAAGCTCACTGCTCAAGTCCAAAAAGCACAGCAAAAACTCGCACAAAAAAAAAAAAAAAACTATCACTACTAGCAGAATCAGCACCAAGACGCGAGCAACACAGGACGTGTTGCCTCGACGAAAACTCAGGCGCAACTGTCAACCGCTTAGCCATGAGGGAGCTCATTGTTAAGTTCATGTTTAATAGATTTGTTGCATGTATTTTTTTGTAATTCTTGTTCTAAATAGTAATTAGAGATTTTTCCCGAACATTTGACTTGTTGCATGTCATCATCATCATAGGTATTCTGCCTTTATTGGCAGGTCACTTGCCGCAGTTGAGAAGCTTCCATGCTCCACGGTCCTCCACTAACCTTTTCGTCTTTGCGTATGATCTTTTTGTTTTAATATCATCAATTAATTGTAGTCTCCTTCGCCCCCTCCCTCTCTTTCCCGCCACCATACCCTCTATGACGTCCCTCATGATTCAGTCTCTCCTTAGGCAATGTCCCAACCAGTTTCTCTTTCTCTTCCTAATAATATCTAAAAGTGTTCTTTTCTCACCCACCATTTCTAACACTCTCTCATTCTTTTTCCGCTCGACCCAACTAATTCTTTCCATTCTTCTCCACACCCACATTTCGAAGGCTTCCAGTGGATTGTCGTCACCTTTACGTAATGTCCACGTTTCCGCCCCATACAGTACAACACTCCACACGAAGCATTTTATGAGTCTTTTTCTCAACTCTTTGTTCAAGGTCCTACAAAACAGACTTTTCTTTCTTTTAAAGGCTTCTTTCGCCATTCCTATCCTTGCTTTTATTTCACGTTCGCATTTCATGTCATTACTAAGAATACTACCCAGGTATCGAAAACTATTCACTTGTTCTATTTTCTCCCCTCCTACTTTTATATTTGACACAGACCCCTTCGTTCCGATCACCATAGCTTTTGTCTTTCTAACATTTATTTTCATCCCATATTCTTCAAAGCCCTTTCTCATTTTTTCTAACATTTTATTGATTTTCTTTTCAGATTCTGCAACAAGCGCCATATCGTCTGCAAATCTTATGCATCTAATCATTCTACCTCCTACCGAAATGCCATCATCATCATGTAGGCTCTTCTTCACTATCTCTTCTAGATAGACATTAAATAGTGTTGGCGAGAGGCAGCATCCTTGTCGAACTCCCCTTCCAATTGCACTCTCTTCCGTCAGTTCTTCCCCTATCCTAACACTTACTTGTTGGTTCATGTATAAGTTTCTTAGGAGTCTTCTATCTTTCCATTCCATTCCAACCCTTTCTTTGTTAGAACTCCCAACAACAATTCCCAATTCACGCGGTCAAAAGCCTTTTCTAGATCAATAAATACAACATACACATCTTTCCCTTTTTCTATAAATCTTTCACCGATCACCCTTAATAATCCAATAGCATCTCTTGTGCCCTTGCCTCTTCTGAATTTTGTTGCATGTAATTTTTTGTAATTCTTGTTCTAAATAGTAATTAGAGATTTTTCCCGAACATTTGACTTGTAGCGTGTATTTTTTTTGTAATTCTTGTTTTAAATAGTAATTAGAGATTTTCCCCGAACATTTGACTAAGTCCAGCCTTGATGATCAATAACTCAGTAACCCAAAAGTTCATCGAGACAGAAAACGTTTAACGTGCTTTTAGTTAACAAGTCAATGTCTACAACCCCCCAATTTTATAAGATGAGTTCCGCAGTTCGTGTATAATAGTTCTTCTGATTGTTTTTTGTAAAATAAAAATAAAATGAAGAACGAATAACAAAGATAACTTTTAATAACAAACCACAAACTTTCTATATTTATTTATTTATGTATATTTATGTATACAATACACATTTCTGGATATTACCGGCATCTGTGGCCTTAAGTCCCTCTCGTATGAGGGAAGACGTTCTTCGGCGAGGGAAGGAGAAGGAAGGAAGGAAGGAAAAAAGCGGCCTGGGATCTGTATGTTAGGTACCATCCCTGTTTGCTCTGCATTATGAACCTAAATATAACTATTTTCATATTGCAGCTTCGATAACTTTTCGCACTTTATTTACGTAATAGTTAATTGGGGTTTAGAAGATTTTAGTTTCGCAGTTTTTTTATATTTTTTTATCAATGTAGCCGGGTTCTTTAGACTCGTGTATACTCATCATTTCTACTCCGTAACGAACTGGATAAATTTCTCTTTTCTACACTGAGCAAATTCATGCAAGAGGATTATAGCATTATGGTTTATTATAATTAATGCCTGGAGATTTTTTTCTTTGGAAAAAGCTTTAGCTATCATATGCGTTAATCGGAATTCAAAAGGGTATATAATGTGAATTGACTGTAACGTATCAAATGAGATTTAATAATATCTTTCCACTAAAATGGACATTAGCTTGCAATATGAGCTTTGTTGTCTTACATAATTACATGAGAATGAGCCCGAATGGGTTTGTTTATCTCTGCATTTTATTCCGTAATTCCCTGTTAACCCTTCCATTTTTCATGCACCATTCACGTAGTTTATGTATTCGCCGCTAGATGGCAGGCGAAAGTCATTCTTCTATCTTGCAATGTGCACACAATGACTATACAATCTTATGCTGACATCTAGCGAGTAGTAAGTGAAATTCTAGCACGTAGCGAACAAGATGAGAAAAAGACCGAAATAATTTCTTCCGCTAGAATGCAGAGGTTTTATAAAACATGAATCTTTTCTTCCCCTTTCAAATTTTAATGCTTCTGAAATCCGGTTTTAGAATGTAATTACGTCAGGAAAATTGTTCTGCAGTAAATTAGGAAGATATACAGACTGCAAGAATGAAGAGGGAAGCAAAACATATTCCCTTTTTCTCTGCAATATAAACTATATAAATGAGGGAAAGAATTCCATGATATGTTAATAGCATTTAAAAAAGCAATTATTAACCTTTATCTTTAATGTAGAAATATACTTTATTCCTGCATTTTTAAAAAGAAAGTAAAAACATTCTTTCTGAAATAAAGCAGTCTTTTTATTTATTTATTTTTTTAGGTTTTTAATATTTTAATTTAAACCTTGCCAGAAACATTGTAAGTGCATAAGAACAATATAATATCTCTAAAACACTCAATATTTATCTCTCTCTCTCTCTCTTATATATATATATATATATATATATATATATATATATATATATATATATATATATATATATATATATATATATATATATATATATATATATATATAGTTTTCGTGAAAAAATACATAAAAGTATTATTTTACTGTTTCTCAGTCCTGTATCCAGAAATATGTTCAAATGCAATATCCCCCGAAGTATTAAAAATACATCCAGGAGTGAGCTAACTATGTAAACTTCTTCTTATACCCAAAGTATCCAAAGGTATCCGAAGTTTGTCCTTTTCGCAAATACGCACACTGTTGGTTTGGCATATTTTTAGGTAATTGTAAGAAAAAAAAAAACAATACCACATATTCATCCTGTGGTCTAACGGTATTCAAGGAGATCAACAGCGTTCTAAGGGAGGGCTGTCCCTCTAGTCCACTCTAGCAACTCCTATGGAGAAAGAGAGGTTCCCAGTTCACAGTACAGTGGAGTCTCGGTTTACAAACTCTTCGTTCGCGAACAATTAGGTACGAACAAGTTTTGTGGAAATGTTTCCCTCGCATACGAGCAATATTTTGGAATATGAATGCATACGAACGCCTGTACCGACAATTCCACGGTCCTAATAATGCCTTCATGAGTTTGTTGTAAACATTATCTGTCAAAGTTCTATCTGTCAAAGTTCTGTCTTTTTAGACTTCGAAACTGTGCTCTACATAATTGTCGGAAGTGTTATAGAACGGCTATGTCCGTATGCCTATCGATAGGTATGAGAACAAAGACGGTACATTAAGAAGCTTTTCATATATATATATTTTCAATCGATTCAGCATCCTAAGAACAGGCTCCATATCCTCCGTTACCCTCTTGTTCAAATCAAGAGCGGTTGAAATTAGCCATTTGCAATTTCAAAGTTTTTCCACCGTAGAACAAAAACCGTAATAAGTTACGACAAGCGGTTTCTTGAAATCGATTCAGCGTTTCAAGGGAACATGCCACCATCATCTCCAACACTACTAAGAAAGGGAAGTGGTTGAAATTGATACTGATTTTCACAGAGCAAAAGCGGTAAAAGATATCGAGAAGTGGTTTTTCTTAATCGATTCAGCGTTCCTAGTAGTCTGTGCATTTCATTATTTTCATCCCAAATCTTAAGTTATAATAATCATAAGTACTCGTGAGTACTCTATTAAGTTGTTAATGCTGTGTTTTTTATGTAATTAAGAAGTTATTACGAAAGTCTCTTATAGTATTGAGGGACTGCTGTGAAAGGGTTCTGTTATACGAGTGTGTATCGAAGGAGCTTTTATAAAGGTATTTCATTGTCTATCGGAATAAAGACCAATAAAACTGTTTCATTGAATTCTATATCGATTTACGGAGTAGTTGTGAAAGTGTTTTTTTTTTATTGTTTATCAAATTAGGGAGCTGTTATTAACGTGACTGATTGCATTCTTAACGTAACTAAAGACCTGTTTTAAACATTTTTCTAATGTTTATCGAATAAAGTAACTATTGTGAACTATTTTATTGTGTGATTAATGGAATTAATGTGGTGTTATGAACATATTTTCTGAATTCTTTATCGAACTAAGTAGCTGTTGTGAACGTACTTTCTCTACTGTTTATCGAATCAAGGAGCTGTTGTGAAGTGTTTTATTGTATTATTAATGGAACAAATGATGTGTTAATGGAACAAATGAAACATGTCTTCTGTACTGATTGTCGAATAAAGAAGTTGTTGTAAATGTGTCTTTTTGTATAGTTAATGGAACTAAGAAGCTATTCTGAACATGTTTTCTCTTCTGTTTATCTAATTAAAGAGCTGTTGTGAAATGTTTTTTTTTTTGCATTATTAATTAATCTAATGAGGTGTTATGAACATGCTTCCTGTATTGTTTACCAAAATAGGTGCTGTTATTATCGTTATTAATTGTTTTGTTAACGTACTCTGTTTTCTACTGATTATCTATTAAAGAGCTTTTGTGAGGTGCTTTATTGTATTATTAATGCAATTAATGAGGTGTTCTGAACATATTTCCTGTTTTCCTTGTTGAATTAAGAATCTGTTAAGAACTTGTCTTATTGTATTGTTAATGCAATTAAGGAGCTGTTGTGAACCTGTTTTCTCTACTGTTTATCGAATTAAGGAGCTGCTGTTAAGTGTTTTATTCTACTAATAAAATATTATGAACATGTTCTATGAAAAAAGTGAAATGAAATCTTTCAGTTTAACGTTCCACTATTACAGAAGGTGAATTCACCTAAGACGGCCAAAGTTTATGCGCTCACCTTATAACGAGATACTTTGTATAAATTGATAATTACTTGTATTTTTGGGCAGAAAGTGCTTCTACATAAGCACTATACCAGATATAATGTTAATTTAAAAATAACAAAAGAAGAATGTATTTAATATAGAAGAAATAGACATTATTATATAGTTGGTTGCTATGTTGTTGTTGATAGATACCTAACTAACATGTACGATTGTAATACAGTCTATGTGCATATTCGTTCAACGAGAATCAACGAATAAAATTGTTTAAAACGTATCATCGTTTTGTAATTTCAATATAAAAGGTGAGAATACTAGTAAATGTAATCACGGAATATATTTTAATGTGTAAACAATTACTACCACTCAAGATTTACTAATATTATTAGCCGAACCAGGTTGATGACTACCTTTGGTGGGTCGTTATAAAAATTTTGGTTCCGGAACCCGGGATTCTTGTAAATTCATATCCCGAAGTAAAGTAAGGGTGAATTTACTTCTGTAATAAGGTTAATGACTACGAACTTGACAAGACTTAGAAGTGGTAGAATAATCACACGAAAAATGAACGGTGAGGCCATGGAGAAAGAAACCAGTGATTGTGATAACGGTGAACAAAGTGCAGCACCAGGAATGACATTAGAAGACCGAATTTTGCTAGCCTTACAGCGGCAAGAACAATGTCGAAAAGATGATTCGGAAGCCATGAAGCGATTAGAACAAAATTTGGTTCAGATGTCCAACGAAGCCAGCAGACAATATGAAGAATTAAAGCAGACGATGGAGCAGAAGTCCGAGGAATCCAACAGACAATATGAAGAATTAAAGCAAGAATTAAAGCAGACGATGGAACAGAAGTCCGAGGAATCCAACAGACGATTGGAGCAGAAGTCAGAAGAGACGAAACAATTTATTATACAGGCGATGAATGACATCACCGCGCAGTTTGATGAAAAGTTAAAAAGGATATCTGAGGATTGCCAGGATAATCAAAACCATCTAATCCAAGAAGTCAGTGGTGTAAAAAGGGATTTGGAAGTAATAGAATCTTCTGTACAGCAACAAAAGATTCAGGTCACGGATAACTCCAACCAGATACGCGCGAATACTCAGTTGATAGCTACCTTACAAGAGAAAATCAGGACAGTACAGATCAAGGACAACACATACCACAACAACATGGTTAATGATCGTGTAGAATTCCCTTGTTCACAAGAGATGACTTCGCCTTCACCCGTATCTGATGAGGACATTATTTTGGAAGAAATTCATCCGAGGAGTACCGATGTGCAGAAAAGAGATGGTGCAACTACACATCACGCCATAGGTAGGAATTGTCACTCAACAAGAACACGGAATGATAAAAGGAAGGTAAAGTTAAGTGTAAAGATGAGTGAAATACGTGCTATGAGTAAGTTCAGTGGTAAATGTAATGAGAATGCTACTTCTTTCCTAGAAAAATTCCAGGACGAGTGCAATATAATGTGTATAGATAAATCACAATGTATGAAACTAATCCCTCATTTATTACTCCCACCCTGTTCTTTATGGTTTAAAGCAGTGCGAGATCACGCCAGTACGTATGACGAGTTCAAAGCAGCGCTAATCGCAAATTACGAAAATGACTTTTTGCTTGCAAATAGAGATGCCACAATTAGAAATCAACATTTCAATCCTCGTTTGCACAAATCTGTTGTCGAGTTTGTTGTAAATACATACAACGAATTAAAAGTCGTAAATCCATTGTAATCAGAATCTAGAATCATAGCATCAATTCGAAATTTGCTACCGTTTAAGTTACTACAGATCCTGTTTTCTACCCAGTGTATGAGTTTTAACCATTTATTAATGCTTGTTCAATGCTATGAAACTCAATACCATGCTCTGAATCAACAAGCTGGAGTAGGTAAAAGTAAAAATAATTCATGATCATTTTGTACCTGTTCGGAATCTAGATATCCGTAGTGTGAACGATACGGAACACGACCTAAACCGAGTAAATTCAAGCAATCAGAACGATCAAAGTAGGCAAAGCTATGTAGGGAATCCGCCTAACCTAACCAATCGTGACAATAATTATGTCAGATCACTCAACCGAAGTAGGCATAAAAGTAATCGAAATACATGGCAAAATTCTAGAAACGCTACAAATTCTATGTATAGACATAATCGGTGTTCAAGAGATGGCACTTCATATCAAAATCAGAATCACGACGCAATACATGTACAAAATATTGCGGAACCTAATCATGATAGTGCAGTACAATGTACTCTATTAGAATCATATGTTAGTACAAATTTAAACTGACTCTAGTTAATGAAGTAAGGGTTTAAACCCATACCAGCTATAGATTCTTGTGAACATTTATTTTTAAGTTTATGTGTTAATATCAATAATGAAAACAATTCTTATGACTTCGATATACAAGCACTATACTTGATAGGATTAGTTAATGAACTCATAAATATTTTATCACATTTGTTTCAACAAATGATAATTTTCAAATGATTTTAATTCTTTCTTGTTAATATGAAAGAGTTATAGTTCGATTCATTAAAAGCAAAGGTTATTTATAGTATATTTGATTGTGTGTGGAAACTTAATTGTCAAAGATTATGTTAAGTATATGATTCATTCTATTAAGCTAATTATTCGACGACTGTCTTCATGTACCATCTTATATGTTACTTGAATAAGATTCTTCTATATTCTGACGCCTAATTGATACAATGCATACTGTTGAATATCATCTAAAGTAATTAATATATAATACGCCCTTGATCATGATGACTCATGTTTTAAATGTAATTGATTCTTACTATTTTGAATTCGTATCCTTCGTTAATTATATAAATAAGCGACGACGTTTTAATAATAAAATATATATTATTGTAATAAAAGATAAATGATAATGAAATGAAAGATTTATTATAAATATATTTATATGAATGAAAATAAATAATGTTATATATACATACGAGGGTCGATCAAAATGTATAGAATATAATTAATGGAATATTGTTCTTATAAACGGACCAGTGGTTCTTAAATATAAAAACCAAGCTCCCTTGTAACTTTTATATTCAGTCCCATCGTCGGGCGACATTTTTATATAACGAGATACTTTGTATAAATTGATAATTACTTGTATTTTTGGGCAGAAAGTGCTTCTACATAAGCACTATACCAGATATAATGTTAATTTAAAAATAACAAAAGAAGAATGTTTTTAATATAGAAGAAATAGACATTATTATATAGTTGGTTGCTATGTTGTTGTTGATAGATACCTAACTAACATGTACGATTGTAATACAGTCTATGTGCATATTCGTTCAACGAGAATCAACGAATAAAATTGTTTAAAACGTATCATCGTTTTGTAATTTCAATATAAAAGGTGAGAATACTAGTAAATGTAATCACGGAATATATTTTAATGTGTAAACAATTACTACCACTCAAGATTTACTAATATTATTAGCCGAACCAGGTTGATGACTACCTTTTGTGGGTCGTTATAACCTGCTCACGACAATCCCTTCCTCCACCAACGGTTGTACTATATGTGGTGGCCACGAGCTTGGACTATCACCATACAATGCATTTTCCACTGAAGCAGTGCGCGTCGAAGGTGTGTGAGGGGAATTGTAAACCACACCGCTTGACAAGCTTTCCAGAGCCCTGCTATGGTGATGGGACGCCTTCGCGTGAGGCCTTGTTTCAGAAGGCCAAAGGCGGAGAAATCCATCAGCGACGTATCTGGTGACTTCACAGGTATGGACGAGAAGGGTATAACAGACACACCAGTCTCCGTGGCCAGACGCCGAAAATAAGCTACAAAACTGCGAGCAGTGTGACTAGATGCTTTGTGCATATGGATCCACAATTTCCGGCTGTCCCTGCCATACAACTGTCTGATGTGCGTTGTATATAAGGGTTCCATAATGTTCGTTTGAAAGTAGGCTGCGTCATCTTGGCCTTCAAATCCACACGATGCATTGGCAACTTCCCACGGGCACAGAAACCTGCCACCACCATGAAATCTTTCGAAAACTTCTCGCGACTTCACGGACGAAAATACGGCCCTAGGCTTAATGGTGTAATCAAGGTAGATCCAGGCTTCATCCAAAGTGACAACCCATTGTCATTTGTCACCTGAGAGGTTGTCTTTGTACAACTTCCTTGTTTGTGAATCTCTCTTAAATGTGCCTTGGTGATGTTAATGTGCCGTAAATGTGCCCCATAGCCTTCATGACGTTTCTTCTGTCCCAAATTGTCCTTTATGATACGACATAATATGCTCTGTATATCCTGCATGAGGTATCAAGATTGCTTTGGGTGGGTGGGTTCTCCTTGACAACTGATGTACTGATATTTCTCACAACGCTCGGTATCCTGGCTGGACATACCCGTTTCCTTTTCCTCTCACGATTTGATCTTGATATTTAGGGCCGGTGCTTTTACAGTGCTGGTTTACTCTTGCTATTGTACGTCTGCTGATATTGTTGTCCCTTGCCGCACAAATTTTCACAATCACTAACGCACTGAATTGTGCATCGGAAAGTGCACATATGTACCCTTCCCAATAAGGTGTCACTTTAACAGACATAGTAGCTGTTCATCACAACAACTTCCACACAGCGTTGTACGTGACTCTCTACTCGATTCACAGGCTCGATTCGACTCTGGTTCCTTCTCCTACGCTGTGCTCGTCATCAGTTCTGTAAAATTGGCCACCTTCGGTGAATTGACCTTCTGTATGCCCTTTAGGCTAAGGGTGACGATAGTTAAAGCACGTGAATGATAACGGAAGAATTGGTGGAATGAGAAAGAAGGAAGAAATAATAGTACCCCGAGAACACCCACGTACACGAGAACATGTTTTATGTTTTGATTGTTGAATAAAGTAGCTATTATGAATGTATCTTATAGTATTGTCAATGAAACTAAGCAGCTGTTGTGAACGAGTATTTTCTACCTTTTATAGAATAAAAAAGCTGTTGTTAAGTGTTTTATTGTATTAGTTGTTGAATCAATGATGTGTTATGAACGAGCTTTCTGTATTGCTTGTCGGATAAAGAAACTGTTGTGAACTGTCTTATTGTATTGTTAATAAAACTATGGAGCTACTGTGAACATATTATCTCTACTGTTTACCGAAATAGGAAGCTATTGTGAAGTGTTTTACTGTATTCTTAATGGAACTAATGAGGATTTTTGAACATGTGTTCTGTTTTGCTTGTTAAAATAAGAAATTATTGTGAACGTGTCTTATTGTATTATTAATTGAATTAATGAGGTTTTATGAATATTTTTCTGCATTGTTGTCGAATGAAGAAGCTGTTGTGATGTATTTTATTGTATTGTTAGTGGAACTAGGGAGATGTTGTGAAGATGTTTTCTCTACTGTTTATCGAATTAAGAAGCTGTTGTGAAGTGTTTTATCGTATTATTAATTGAACTAATGAGGTTTTATGAATATTTTTCTGCATTGTTGTCGAATTAAGAAGCTGTTGTCAACGTATTTTAGTGTATTGTTAGTGGAACTAAGGAACTATTGTAAATATGTTTTCTCTACTGTTTATCGAATTAAGAAAAAAACTGTTAAGTGTTTTATTGTATTGTTAATTGAACTAATGAGATCGCAAAAGAAGGTGCTGTGAATGTGTTATTTTATTGTTAATGGAATTACGTTTACTAATTAGGGTTTTGAACTGAAAAATTAATTTGCTTTTTAAAACCTGGTTATTGTAACACTAGTGTTTACAAAATCTAAAAATCACATTAATTTTACAGAATAATACTAGTTGAGAAATACAGTAAGTTTCACACTAGTGCCATTAAACAGTGATTCTATGAAATAGTTGAAAAATTGAATATCATTCTCCAATTAACAATTGTATATACATCTGAGTTGATTCAGATAATACTGTTTCATATAATCGTAAATGAAAAATCAAATTTCTAGCTTTACGCCCTGTACGCTTAGCCCTTTAGGGTAAAGGAGACAGATGATGAATCAAAGTGAATGAATATGAAAGAATTGGTGGAATAAGAATGTGGAAGGAAAGAGAAGAACCCTAAGAAAACCAACGGACACGATGTTGTCCACCACAAACTCATATGATCTGGTATCGAACCAAGAACTCCTAGCACCAGAGATGATCGTTCTACCAATGTGCCACTGTGCCCCCTGTCATACAGGGTTTTTCTGTAAAGTAATGAGACTGGATCTAGTAAAAATAATTTATTGATCTGATCAGTACATATTGTTAAAATTCTTTAAAATAGTCTCCTTGGGCGTCGATACACCACTGCCAATGCGATTCCCACGCTGCAAAGGCTCCCTGGAAGTCAGATGACGTAGCCTCTTTCAGAGACTCTGTGACAGTCCGTTTGATGGCGGGAACATTGTCGAAATGGTGACCTTTCAGACTTCTCTTGAGATTTGGAAACAGAAAAAAAAGTCTAGTGGGCTCACATAGGGGCTGTATGGTGGCTGCGACCTCTATCCGGATCAGGTAGGCGGTATCGGCTGGAGCATTGTTATGGTGGAGCTTCCAGCGATCCGCAATCTTCGATCGTTCCGTTTGAGAATGTTGGATCTAAGAAACTATTTTAAAACTTATTTTTCTGTGAGGTCATGAGAAAGATAATCTCAACGTTGAATTGTTTATACTAATATATAATCCAACCTTGAGGCAATCTTTCTCGTGGTTCCATGGACAAATATGTTTAAAAATACTTCAGTTCTTCATATTTCTTATCATTCTAAAATTAATATATTCTCTCTGTGAGTTACCCAGATTCAATTCTAAGTTAAGCTGTAAGTTCACGTCTCATATAGCCTCGATGCTGAAAGGGACGTTAAACATCACTCCAACCAAGCAATCAAGTTAGTAAGAAATTTATCCATACATGGACATTTTTTTACCAGTGACATGAAAAGTAATTCTTTTATATCATGACTTTAAAATTAATTCCCACCAGTAATAATGCTTTAAAAGGAACTATTAGACCAACTAAATTAATGACAAGTCAGATTTGTAAAGTTCGTTTAGTTAGGAAGACAAGACTGTTATCGGTGGTGGTAACTGGTGAGTAATAGTTTTCTTGTCTTTCAAAGCAGATAAATATCTAGGTGAAAGATGATGTTGAGAACATTCTCGACAAATGGTATATCAAAACGAAGAGTAAAGCAAAGCAAAGCGCCTGGTTGCCGCCTCGACGACGAGAAACTAACTGCAAAAGCGTGGAATTCTCGCATGCATAATTCATATTCCAGCCGAGCTTCGGAAGAAGAGAGAGAAATAGCGGGAGTTTCTCAGTTGGATTATCTACTATGAAGAATCTCCCCTTTTCTATCGCAGGAAAAGAAGGAAACGAGAATGGGACATGCCAGTGCTGCTGCTGTTACTTGGTGGTAGTTGCTGAAGTACGAAAGGGTTATGTATAATCCCGATGACGCGAGAGTCACCCTGCGGGAAAACGCGAAACTAAATTTTGGAAACCTTTCCTTCTGTGCTTGCGGCTTTCTCCATTCCATTCCTCATACCTCTTCTTCATAGTTGACATCTGTGGAAAATTTTAACCCGCCTTTCTCTGTAATTACAAATATCTATTATGCAAGAATAATCGAAAATCGATTAAGCTGTTTTATTTAATCATGTTTCGTCTATCAAATATAAAAAAGTAAAAGAAATATAACTTTGTATCGTTTTAATGTCTTTATTGTGTCTTATTCTTGTTTAACGCAAACATTTCCAACTGAACGACGTATATAGGGTCGCGTGAGAGGCAATAGTTAAGGCTGTCTTGTCTCGAACAAGTTGTGAAAGTGATCTCTCGTCTCGGAAGGTGTATCTACTTCTAATGGAAGAGCTGTCTCGTCACAAAAATTTATTCTCGTCTCGTTTTTTAGGCCACCAGAGACGTATAACATCAGACTACGCTCTATCTTTCGGAGAAGCAACAGGGAGAAGCAGTAAGTGCCGAGACCTGTGTATTCTGTGGCCCACCTACTTTCATTCAAATACACATTCACATTATACGTAATGGTAGTGTATTTTAAAGCAATTAAATTTTGTAAATCATATATATTGGGGAAAATATATATGATATACAAAAAGTTAATGTATAGCAAAGGAATTGGACACTTGCAGTCGGTTTCTGTATTTAGTCTTTATCCCCGCCATTGCCGAAGACCCATCTTCAAATAAATGGGAATAACTAAATTGGAGTAGCACTTTCAAAGCTTCAGTAGAAAGTTGTGGATAGGTTTGCTGAACGGACAGCCAAAACAGTGCCAGCTTCTTGGGGTTGAAATTCATATGAAGTGAGCTACACCGGGGGTATCTTGAGATAGGACGATTAGTTTTTCATCAGCCTTGATTGATATTCAAGTTGAAATGCCATTGACAAATGAGTTTGCAATCCACTTCTGTTGTTTACATTTTTCCATATCTTCAAGGAAGTAACATTCAAAATTTTCTTTCAATGCCTCCAAATGTGCAGGTGTTCCAGAAATTACGAAATCGTCTGGATTCACTTGTTTTTCGATTACGAATGTTTTAAATGTTTAGAAACAATCATAACTGCTGTTTTCAATGTTACATTTCCACAAGACTTCTCCAGGAAATTAAAGAACATTAAACTACTCATTTTAAAAATTAAAAAAAAAAAATGTTTTTACAAACATTAAATTCCCGAATTTGCTAGCAGGAGGTATAAGGAGACAGCTGTATTTATTCCAGTTAGTTCAATAACAGTCCGTGTGAAAGATTAACATGAAATTTATTTTGGAATGTTGTAAACACCCCGAGCGACCACGAATGTTACAAAGTTAAGCTCGATACTTATTTTAATAAAGCAAAATGTCGTTGCTTTCTTTTATCGTATTGTAATGTAAATTTTTGAATATAGTGGCCATGTTGGTAGGAGAATATCAGTCGGGGATGATAGAGCGAGTGTAATGTAAATTTGTTTTTCAATAACTTTATGTATTATATGAAATTATACGCATGCGCATAGCAGGTTAGAGTGTCTCCATGGAAAGAGCTAACACTACTTCCGACGCAATGCCCTTCCCTGTGACAGATTTTGACTCATCCACTTTCTTTCCATCCTAACCCAGCATCTCTACTGACTACACAATAGGACAGGGCTTTGAGTAACCACTTACTCTACAACTCATTAACAAATGCTTCCAATTTTCATTTAGTACTTTACAACATGTGTTTCTTCATCAAAATAAGATTTTCATAATTGAAAGGAAAAACTTCTCGCGGCCCACCAAAAAACAACACACGACCCACCAATGAGTCGCGATCCACACTTTGAGAAACACTGGCCTAGACTATACAGGAGTTGGGTTGGGTGGTAAGCATTGAGCAGTGGTAGCATGGTTTATCACGGCTTCCACATCTGGCACATCGCCAAGATATCAGCTGTATCTGTTACTACTGCTTCGATAAGAACATATGGCATGTTCTACTTCATATGTTTGCTCTGTGCTACAAAAGAAAACAAAACAACGACGTTACAAAGTATCCGCTTGGAACTGCAGCAACAAAAGTCCATTCCATTTGGTAAACATTTAGTTATTATTTTTTTTTAAATAACGGTGGTATGGCTGGAACGTACAGAAAATTACTTTCTGTTTAATTTACTGAAAACTGTACTCAAACGAAACTAATTTCATCAATCGGAAATAACTTTTATTGCTGGCTGTACAAGCCTCTTAGCAAATTTGTAAATGGGAAAGAAAGTGTGATATTAATCTTAAAATTTGAACTCTTTTAAAGAGTTTAAAAATCTATTCTTAGCGAACACTTGGGACTTGTCAAATTTTAAATTAAGTATATAATAGACTTTGAAAAAATAGTGATCAGTGAGTAAAACCGTGCTATTTAGCTCATTTCTATAAGCATTGCACCTCCTCACTTCCACGATACATTTTCCTTCCAGAGAAAAAAGACATGAAATCATAAACAATTGTTCAATAAATTATAATCTATGAATCTTTAACTTGTTTTTTTTTAATGCATAGAACCACATAAAAAAATTAAGAAAAAGATAAAACTTACTTCTACTAACTAGTTCTCAAACACAAGTACTTCTTCACAACCCACTTTAAACAAGAGGTTTCGTTCCATAAACCTCGTTGCTGGAAATAAACGTCGAACTTGAAACCAATTCAATTCAACCGATTCTAAACTATGTGAGATTTCTAGTGAGCAAATAGCATATTCTTGCTTCCCTTGAATACCATCGTTTTCTAGCATCATATTCACAAATATTTCTCTTTCTCTCTCTTGATATATACGAGATGGTGTTTGTAAAAATTCCAACATGCTGTTTATGCAAAATTAAAAATTGCACGCCTTTCTGCTTATTACTTCATGTTGAAAATTATAAAAAGTGTAAAGAAACCAGAAATGTGAAGTAATTTATACCTAAATAAATGTCGTAGCAGATATTTAATTTTTTCGGTCTAATTTACAATAAGTCTTAATAAGTCTCAGCTCCGTTGATTAACGGAGTCGATCTGTTAAAAGGTAAACGAATTAGTAAACGGAAGAATTTTTTTATTTATTTTCTTTTGCAATAGCTACTGTAATTATCTAAGCTCAGTTCATTAACGGAATCGATCTGTTATCATCTTAACGGGTAAAGCTTGACTTACGTTTGCCTGGTAATGTACACAGTATCTCTTGAACGAAATCAAATTTTTGAATTATGTTTTTCACAAAGCTACTAGAAGTTAAAGATTTCGCTGTTAGTTGCCAGCAAATGTCCTTCAGCGACTGTCATCTACCGGAACGAAATTGAAACTTCTAGTGCTGATCATTTTTAATGTCTGTCAGAGTGTATTTTGTGCTATAATACTTGGAATTAAATGTTAATAATTAAAGGATATTTAGAAATTAACAAGAAAATAATATACAAGAATACCATCATACCACAGTCAATTCACTAATAAAAAAATCCCCGTGCTATGCAAAACTCCGTTATTTGAGGTATATTTAAAATGAATTTTATATTTCTTTTTCTTTCTTATTATTATTATTATTATTATTTTTTTGTGGGAAAAGGGGAACAAGTCCAAAAACTCAATTTTCGGATATTGACATTTAAACATTTGTATCTATTTTGTTAAGGCTTGTGCTGATAATAGAATGCTATTCTTCAATATTTAGGGAGATCAAGGTAACGCTAGGGTAATATCGAAGACCCAAATTTTGGTCGAAGAATGCTACTGGATATCGCTGCACTCTATCGGAGAGATTTGGTAAACTGTAGTACACAGCTCGAAGACAATCGTTGAGCGTATTAGCGGTAATTACATATTTCTTTTGTTTTCTAGATTGCCTTATAACTTTGGATCTAAAATTTGGACAAGGTAAGTTAACTTCTATTATATCTATATTGTTACACTATCATATTCTATTATATCTCTATTATATGTATGTCTATATCTATATTGTCAGGCAACATTTCATGCCTTATATCTATGTAATGTGATTAGCCGTAATGCACTCAACTTTTTAATAAAATGGTGTCTAACGGTGTAATACCGGACACAAAGTTCTTCATTGCTCGACAATGGCATGTCGATTAGACTCATGAAGATTGAAATCCTAGGAAACGAAAGACTAATGCATTAGTAGAGGAAAAATTTCTGATCTGGCATAGTCTCGGACGTTTTTGCGTTTTTTCGCAGTGATCCCTGAGAGCATGTACCCGATCTTTCAGTGTAGCACGATACGCCATGATCCACGTACCGTCCAACCATGGAAAAATCGAACACCCCGAAAACTCGTTCTCTTTTATGACACCATTTTAGAGGTGTACTCGTTAACTTTTACAACCGCTTTATAGGGGTGTACTCGTTCCATTTTATCAGCACTTTTTCAACCCTCATTTTAACATAATAAAAATTACACAGACTACGAACATAGCAGAGCTAATAAAAGACTATCAGCATCTTTTTCAACCCTTATATAACATAACAGAAATTACATAAGACTACGAACACGTAGCAGTACTAATAAAAGTGTTTGGCTTATTTTTCAACCCCTATTTTAACATAGCACATTTTACATAAGACTATGAGAACATTTTCCAACTCTATTTAACATAGCAGAAATTACATAAGACTATGAGCACGTAGCAGAGCTAATAAAAGAGTACGGCTTATTTTTCCACCCCTATTTTATCATAGCAAAAATTACATAAGACTATGAGCGCAGAAACTATGAAAACATAACTATGTAATATAGCAAAGACTAATAACATAACAGAGAATAATGGGGGGTGTATTCGTTCTCTTTTATGATCACTTATTTCAACCCCTATTCTAACATAACAGAAATTACGTAAGACAATGAACACAGAGACTACGAACCCACTCCTATATAACATAGCAAAGATTACTAACATAGCAGAGAATAATGGGGGTGTATTTGTTCCCTTTTACAACTACTTTTTTTTTACACAGCAGAGACTACGAACACAACACGCCTATGTAACATAAAAGAGTATGGCTTATTTTTCAACCCTTATGTAACAGCAGAGATTACATAAGAAAGGCTACAAGCATTTTTAACATAGCGAAGATTACAACACCTATTTTAATACAGCAGAGACTATGAACCAGTAGCAGGAGTGTATTCGTTCCCTTTTATCAACCCCTATGCAACATAGCAGAAATTACACAAGCATTCATCTAGTACTACATGTCGCAAAAGTACTGACCATCGAGGTCAAAAATCAAATAACTCGTAAATGGAGCAACATATTGAGGTGCTGTTTACACATCTGGTAATAGGTCATCAACTACTACTTGTCCCAAAAGTACTGACCATCGAGGTCAAAGATCAAATATTTAAAGCAGAATAACTCGTAAACAAAGCAACGAATTGAGGTACTGTTTCCACATTTAGCAATAGGTCATCAAATACCACTTGACCCAAAAGTAGTGACCATCAAGGTCAAAGTTCAAATATTGAAACCCGAATAATTCGTAAACGAAGCCACATATAGATGATGTTTCCTCATTAGTAATAGGTCATCAACTACTACACGTACCAAAAGTATTGACCATCGAGGTCAAAGGTCAAATATTTAAACTGGAATAACTTGTAAACGAAGCCACATGTTGAGATGATGTTTCCTCATTTAGTAACAAGTCATCAACTACTACATGCACCAAAAGTATGGACCATTAAGGTCAAAGGTCAAATACTTAAACCCGGATATCTCGTAAACAGAGTCACATATAGAGGTGCAGTTTCCACATTTAGTAACAGGTCATCAACTACTACATGTACCAAAAGTTTTGACTATCGTGGTTAAAAGGTCAACCCGAATAACTTCTAAATGGAGCAACGGATAACTTTGTGTGACCTATTCAATTTTGTACCAAGCAGAGAAAAGTGACGAAGGTAATACTTTAACGAAAAAAGTATTAACGATCCATTTTAACTAGCTCAGAATTTCTGTACCCTTTTGGGTTATTCAAATAAACGGAAAAACGAAATTGGACGGAGTATTTATTTTTGTATTAACGAGAAAGAAAGCAAAGGTATGCCATTTTAACTAGCTGAGAATTTTATATCATCTTGTAGTATTTAAAGAAACGAAGGGATAAATTTGAGCCACCTATTCAATTTTGTACCAATGAGAAATGCCATTTTAACTAGCTCAGAATTTATGTACCTTTCTGTGCTAACCTAAAAAAGGCGAAGAAAGTCCATTTTAACTGGCTGAGAATTGTATATCTTCTTGTACTATTTAAATAAACGGAGGAATATATTTGAGTGGCCTATTCAATTTTGTAGCAACGAGAAATGTCATTTTTAATTAGCTCAGAATTTCTAGACCATGTTGTACTATTTAAACAAACGAAAGGATAAATTTGAGTAACCTATTCAATTTTGTACCAACGATAAATGTCATTTTAACTAGCTCAGTATTTTAAACCATTTTGTACTATTTAAATAAACAATCGGATAAATATGTACTAACCAGAAAAAAACGAAAAAGGACTCGGAATTTATGTATAACTTTTGTACTGCTCAAATAAACAAAGGAACAAATTTGGGTTTCCTACTTTTATACCCACGAGAAAAAATGAACGTCCATTTTAACTAGCTGAGTATTTTATACAATTTTGTACTATTCAAATAAACAAAGGAATAAATTTGTACTAACCAGAAAGAGGGAAAAAAGGACTATTTTAACTGGCTCAGAAGTTCTATTCCATTTTGTACTATTTAAACAAACGAAGGGATAACTTTTGAGTGAGTTTTTCAATTTTGTATCAAGAAGAAAAAGCGGAGAAGGACCATTTTTTAACTAACTCAGAATTTTATATCGTTTTATAATAGTCAAATAAAGAAGAAATAAATTTGGATGGAGTATTTAGTTTTGTACGAATCAGAAAGAATGAATAAATGAATAAAATGAAGGGATAAATAGTCACCCAGTTTCTTAAAACATTTCTCCCAGCGTGGTACTAGTTTCAAGATGTCCTGTTCGTAGAAGTAAGTTCGGTTGGAGTATAGCCATCTGCGGACTGCTGATTTCGCTTCCACATCTGTTGCAAAGTGTTGGCCCGCCAGAAATTTCTTCATGGGACCAAAGAGACGAAAGTCCTACGGTGCCAGGTCCGGATTGTATGGAGGATTCTCGAGCACTTCCTACTCAAATTTGTTGAGTTTCTCACGGACAGGAGCAGCAATGTGTGGACGGGCATTGTCATGAAGAAGTTTGACACCATCAGCATTAATTTTGTGGCGTTTGTCACGAAGGGCACGACGCAACTTAACCAAAGTTTTAATGTAGGCTGCAGCATTTACAGTGTTCCCGTGTTCAGCAAAGTCCATCAATAACACACCAAGCATGTCCCAGAAAACTGTCACAAGCACTTTCCCCGCAGATTGAATCACCTTAATATTTTTTTCGTACTGGGGAACCAGCATTTTTCCACTCCATAGAGGCCTGCTTGGTTTCGAGCGTGTAGTGGTACGCCAACGACTCATGACCAGTGACCTCTCAGAAAGTTATGTCCTACTGTGGTGTAACGTTTAGGTGATCCAACTTTGTCATCATTCGCTGGCTCTTGTGGTTGTATGTAGGTTCTTAGGCATCTAGCGAGCACTAACTTTACGGAATTGCAACGTGTCATGAACAATGTCGTACACCACACTATAGGAAATGTTGAACTTCTGCGATAAAGTTCGCAGGTCGGTCGTTCAAAATTGCTGCCTCGATGGCACGGATATTGTCAATATAATATTAAAGCTGTTACCTTCCGCTCGGAGCGTGGCGCATCACTAAGGTTCTCACGACCATCTACAAAGAATGCACGCCATCTCGAGACATTGCTACGGTCCATACAATCTTCCCCATACACGCCACGCCTGTCCCTGTGAATTTCACTCGGTGTATGCACTTTGGCCCACAAAAATCTAACCATACTTCGTTGTTTTTCACACGTGGACAACAGTAACATGTGCGCCATATTTGTTTCGTAGTTCAGGCTTCTCTTACTAGAACTGCATAGAAGAACAAAATACTCTCTGTAGCGCAAACTTCAAACTCTGTGGTCGTTCAGTTTCACCATTCCAGCTTACTTTCCGATCTGCCCTCGTATATATATATATATATATATATATATATATATATATATATATATATATATATATATATATATATAATAATCGTGCCATACACCCTGTCCCAAATTCTTTAACTGCATTTAATATCGTCATATCATCAGCTACCAGACTTATGTAGTATTTCCATCTACACATGCATAGGTTCTATTTACTACTTTTGTTTGATTTCTTTAAATTTGAACTAGCGAACCTATTTATTGTCAATTTGTAAATATGTATAATAATAAAAACCAAAACTAGTATTTTTAAAATACTATATTCATGTACAGTAAGATACTCATGCAACTGCAAGATATTCATGTATACTTAAATCTGTGTTATATTACGCACAGAGAGGCTCGCAGCCCTGAAAATAAAATTCGGAGTAAATGTACAATTTAGATGGACCAGTTGTGTATAAAAGAATAGTTTATACGACATGAGACTGCCTGTCTTTATCTCCGTGCGATGGCAGCTCCATCTCTCACTCCTTTGAGAAAACATGAAAAATGAGATGAGTTAGAGAAAGAACAAGCAAGCAAGTAGAGATAGTTATTGAGTTAAGCCTAATATTCCAGCTGGAAGCGTTTTCTCTCCTCTTTCCGCAGTACGTATGTCTTTTGTTTTGAGAAAGAGAATACGGCAGTCAGTGCAATGGAAGCTGACGAAGAAACTGGTAAAAGGGCTGTTATAAGGTGGTTAAAACGGAGGTTGGGTGGGGGCAGGGGAGAGAAGGGCAGAGATGGAGAAAGATTTCAAGCACTGGAAGTCGGGAAGGAAAACAGGAGAAGAGATATGGTAGCATCAAGGTAGCCATCTTTAACAGTAAAAATTTCGTTTGGTTTCGTATGTATTCCTTGTATTACGTAACCTACTTTTTAATACTAGGATTATGTAAGACATTTAATGTGAAAATAGTGGAGATAGAGAACCTCACACCACACATACTCTACTCTACAGGGTTGTCACAATGTGGGTCTGCCCCCTTTGTTCCGATACTACGGTGGTTGTTGTTATAGCGATATGATCACATACCTGATAGTTGACTTGAGTTGAGTTGAGTTGATTTTGAGTTTAACGTCCCTTTCAGCAGCGAGGATATATGGGACGGGATCTACTAATTAACGTGGAATGCGAACCATATGAGCTATTGCCGGAAATCGAACCTGTGTCTTCCACGCCAAAGACACGTACACTAACCGTTTAGCCACGAAAGAGCTCCTGATAGTTCACTTGTCCAAGCAGAATAATAATCTCCATACCAATGTCTCGGACTAGTGAACTATCAGGTACGTTCAAGCACAGTTGAATTCTACACCATTTCTTCAGATGTTTTGCGGAAATAGTCTGACGTCACGTCCTGAAAGATATTTTGGGCACCGATGGGCAGACACCATTTTTCAATCATTGTAGAATAGCGAGTGTGAAAACCCATCAAGTGCAATCGAAGCAGTCGCCAAATGTGAAGTACGTTGATGCAATCGATTTCCCCAACAATTTTACAGTTCCAAATCGTCGTCTCATAAGTAACGGTTACATTGGGAACATTATAAGTCTGGATGTATATTTTCGACTATTGCAGAGAATTTAAAGAAAGATTTAAAACGTACACGGCAAGAGTACCCAATGATGGACATCTATGACGACAGACGATATTAACGAACGTATGAAACATATAGTCCGTGAAAGGTGTAGACTATGATTTCTGAACTGTCTGACTTAGAATTTCAGGAAAGTCAGTAGAGCCTGGAGGAGTCGAATTACATCACGTATTCTACACTCGGCGGTCGTTTCGATTACAATCGTAATTTTTTCACACTCGCTACTCCGCAATGATTGAATGGCAGCGTCTGTATATCAGTGTGGACGATAAACGACATCCAATCAATAATTTATCTTATCCTCGTTTCATAATCTCACATAATTCTTAACAGAGGTTGACAAAAACAAACAATCCTCGTTTTTACTAATCAAATTATTGGGGAGATGAGACAGAAATTCTTCTATGTAAAGAGACAAAAATATCACTGGGAGATGTGCTATATGGACGGTTGCTACAAAATATATATAGTGAATATATAGTAATTTTTTTCTCAAGTGCGTACATGTCTTCCGAATGTAAAAACCTCATGAATCACATACATACTAAAAATAAAAGTAACTAATTGCGTTTTCTTTTTCAATTCACAGCAGATAGCAATTCATTCTGAACAGGGCAAAGGAAAGGAAAACTATTCATAGGGTAAACAAAAGCTATTGTAGTGAAGCAAATAAAGAAATATGAAGATATGAAAAATTGCCACAAAAATGAAAACATAGGATTAGCATTAGCCTAAGTGCAGAAATCACAAATGAATGCATTAATCTTTCGTTCCCTAGGATTGCAATTTTCATGAGTCTAATTCTTTTATTCGACATGCGACTGCAGGATAATGAATAACTTTCTGTTCGGCTTTACACCGTTAGACACCATTTTATTAAAAAGTTGAGTGCATTACGGCTAGTCTCATTACACAGAAATAGGGCATGAAATGTAGCCTGACAATATAAATATAGACCTAGATATAAAAGAATAGAGATAGAATATAATAACGATGTAACAATATAGATATAATAGAAGCGGGGGTGAACTGGCAGTTGGCCCCGAACTCTAGATTACCCCAACTGCCCACTGTTTTCCCTCCATTAAAACACACTATTATCTTAGATAAAGCACACTATTCTTTAGTAGCCACATCGTACATTATACCATAAAGATCATAACATAAAATCAGGGTATATATATATATATATATATATATATATATATATATATATATATATATATATATATATATATATATATATATATATATATATATATAAATATATATATATATATATATATAATATTTATGAGACTAATACAGACAGTAATCATTAGCATACCTTTTGTTAATCACGTCTTGGGATGGCTGAAATTTCTAATTTGTTAATAAAGAACTAAGGACAAATTAATTTTAAGTTAGCACGCACTGGCGGTTTCAGTATTCGTGAACAAAGGGTACGGCAAGATGAAGAGGAACGCCCACTGTACGTATCCCGAAATATTTTTCCGGGGAAGATATACCTTAAGAAACAAGCACGACAAAATCTTCTCGTAAGGATATTAACATCAATAAGTGCTTGTGGTCCACGAACTGTATCAAGTAACCAGATTGTGTGTATTTATGCAAATCGTGTCCACATACAGGCCTACAGGGGGTCGTAATGGAATTACTTACTATGGTTGCGACGTGATAAAAGATCAGGAATGAAATTATCAATAGTAAATCTTAATATTGCTACCAGAAAGTGGTGTAATGAATTTTCATTTCGATTTAATTTTATTCCAAATTTATGTATATCTTTAGTTCTTACTGTAATAGCAATTGTAGTATATGGATACGCAACGATAACTGTGAAGCCGAATTCAACAGCAGGTACAGTTTTATTTAAAAGAAAGAATTTAATATTTTTTCACTTTCAGTGCTGCAGATTAAAGAATCCGAGCTTATAATCCGCTCGTTACAATAGTAGTAACCTCTGTTTCCACGGTAATTTTCGAAACGACACGATAAGGACATAGCTACACTACCTCACAGTAACAGACTGAATAAATCACTGCGAATCGACTTCTTGGCTGATAAAATTGGCAACTATTGAGAGATGAATGCAAATAGTCATGGATGACTCAACAATGACAAAACCATGGGATCTTGTTACAGAGGAAAAGGCTCGACGCCATGGTATTATAAATCCTTAAAGTGATTTCAGACCCCTTTCGGTTGGGTTTCAAATTGTTATATTTCCTAGGCCAAGAAACTAAACTCTCAAGAATTGTGTTGTCAGGCCACTATACTTTGGGCTCTCTTTTATATTCCGCGATAGGAAACGTTGGATTTCACTATTTTTTGTACTTACACTGACATGGCCCATTCTTACTTTATAGGAGACGTGATTCGCAACAAAATTTTAATGAAACGCTCAAAGGGCTTGATGTATGCAGATTGCCGTAGTGACTGTTCACAAGAATTTAGTTGTCGCACACGTTTTCTACATTCTTTCCCTTTTTCCTGATTTCTGTTTATTAAAATTTTCATTTGGGCTCTGTCTGGGCGGCGGTTGCCGCCTAGCCACTAAGCCAATCCGGGTCTGAATAGAAGTAAACTTACCTTGGCCAAATTGTAGACTCAAAGTTATAAGGCAGTCGAGAAAACAAAAGATATTTGTGATTGCCACCAATACGCTCAACGAGTGTTAGAGGCAACCAAACTGTGTATTAGACGTTACCAAGTCTCTTCGATAGAGAGCAGCGTTATAGATTGATTTTTAATAGCATTCTTCGACCAAAATTGTGGTCTTCGATATTACCCCAGTGTTCAGCAATATCCTGATCTCCCTAAATAATGAAGAATAACATTCTATTATCAGCACAAGCCATTAACAAAATAGGTAAAATTCTTTAAATGTCATTAACCGAAAATTGAGTTTTTGGACTTGTTCCCCATTTCCCCAAAAAAGACAGAAAAATAAAATTAATTGTAAATAGACCTCAAATATAGCAGTTTTGCATAGCGCGGGGATCTTCATAACGAATGAACCGCGGTATGATGGTATACTTTTCTTGGTAATTTCTAAATATCCTGTTGTTATTAACATTTAATTCCAAGTATTATACCACTCTGACACACTCTGACAGACAGCAAAATTGTCACGCACTAGAAGTTTCAATTTCGTCCGGAAGATGTCAATCGCTGAAGGACGTTTGCTGGCAACTAACAGCGAAATCTGTAACTTCTAATAGCTTTACGAGAAACTGAATACAAAAAATCGCTTTTGTTCGAGTTACTATGTACATTACCGGACAAACGTAAGTCAAACTTTACCCGTTAAGATTAGTGTTGTAAATAGAAAAAAAAACCGTTCGTATTTTTTCAGAAATGTACTTTTTTTTTAGAAAAAAACATTGCCTCTCGTTTTTCTCTAAATTTCGTTTTTTTTTTCATATAGTCATTTCTAATGCATCTTACGTCGATTTAAGTATTAAATATTTTTATGTAGGTATAATCACCGTAAAATGCAACATAAATTAAACGCTAAATACTGATACGCTACAAATATTTTACAATTTACATGAATACCATACCTATTAACAATTCGGGTTTCAGCAGTTTTCATCAATATCAACTAAGAAATAAAAGTAGAAATGAAATTTTGTTTTTTCGTGAAAGCAGGCCTTTAATAAGTACGAAAATAATGTCACGAACTGTATAAAATTCAAATAATTTGTCTAAAGGTAAAAACTAATACTAATTTGCCTAATAGTATTTTTCTAAATGTCATATATAAATAATTTGACATCTAGATATATATGATATGCAGAGCCGGCTCTACCATATATGCAACACGTGCATTTGCGTGGAGCGGCAAGTTTGGATGGCCCGGTAAAATCTGTCATAAGTATATTATTTAAATTAAATATTTCTTGTTGGAAACATACTTCATGATGATGGTTGTTACATTTACTTAGCTGACCTTCTATTTGAATACTACATTCACAAATTATGTTTAGGTTGCATTAGTTTAAGGCCACATGGACAATGCTAAAGCAAATGGTCGAATAAATCCGAGCTCAAATTGCTTGATTGTTGCCAAATGCAAATATTCAGTTCTCGAATAGTAGTGAATATCTGTTCCATTTAGTAAATTATCACAGTTTTGATATGACAACTAGTCTTGTTTTTGTCAGAAACAAGTTCCTTATCATTGAAGATAGAAACAAGTTTTTTTTTTAAAAAAAATGTTAACAGATATTGAAGAGAAATCAAGAAATAAAGATAAAAGAGCTAGTTGCACTGGAATTGCAAACTGATACACTGAGATTGAAGCTCGATATTGAATTCTATAAAAAGGATTACCATCTTTCCTCTGCAGGCGTGTTTGCTTTAACTTTCACTAACATAATAGATTAATATTTTTTTAAAAAAAAAGACACAACGGGATTGCATTTTTAGTAAGTATTTAAGCCTTTCTAAGTGCAACTGCACTTACCCTCACCTTTGTTGTTTATGCTGGAGTAGCATACTTAAAATCAT
>NW_027656855.1:0-56130 GCF_964235325.1 Thermobia domestica
ATACAGGGCATTCGTTAATATATGCAAGTTCTTCACATTTTGAAAACCAATTTATACTTTCTGTACTACAAAGCTGAATTTTGCATCACCCTGTATATTTTTTACAAATCTCAACCAAATATGCTAACTAAATGTTCTACACATCATCATGGGAAACTAATGCACAAATTACTACAAACTGCACTAAAAAATGAACGTAGTACCTGTTGCTTTAGAAGAAATATTTAACCCTCTCACGGCTGATGAGACCACGTGACACTCGTTGTAACTGAAAAATGTATGGCTTCAACCACTAATTTCTTCAATTTTTTTAAAAAATTCTCCTATTTGGTACATATATGTTGTTAGGCAACTATTCAACAATATAGCATATGTCATTCTACATATATATTATATTCTTATCCATTGTTACTATATACTACATACTATTCGCCATATCTCCCAAAGTTATTTACATATTTTGACGAAATAAAGCTCAAATTGAAGGGCAAACCCATCCATTTTGTACGGTTGCGTTACAGGTCCTTTGTCCTTGAAGAAACATTAAAATTCCTCATATAAAGTTTTTTTTTTTTTTTTTGGTTTTTTCAAAATAAAACAGATTCGATTCCATTATATGTGGCTTTGACACACCATACTCTGCTTAACGAATGATAAAAGAGGAATATGTTACTGTGCCATTCAGAAGTACATACAGGGCATTCGTTAATATATGCAATTTCTTCACATTTTGAAAACCAAGTTAAACTTTCTGTACTACAAAGCTGAATTTTGCATCACCCTGTATATTTTTTACAAATCTCAACCAAATATGCTAACTAAATGTTCTACACATCATCATGGGAAAATAAATGCACAAATTACTACAAACTGCACAAAAAATGAACGTAGTACCTGTTGCTTTAGAAGAAATAGTGAACCCTCTCACGGCTGATGAGACCACGTGACACTCGTTGTAACTGGAAAATATATGGCTTCAACCACTAATTTCTTCATTTTTTTAAAAAAAACTCTCCTATTTGGTACATATATGTTGTTAGGCAACTATTCAACAATATAGCATATGTCATTCTACATATATATTATATTTTTATCCATTGTTACTATATACTACATACTATTCGCCATATCTCCCAAACTTATTTACATATTTTGACGAAATAAAGATCAAATTGAAGGGCAAACCCATCCATTTTGTACGGTTGCGTTACAGGTCCTTTGTCCTTGAAGAAACATTAAAATTCCTCTTATAACGTTTGTTTCTCTTTTTTAGTTTTTTCAAAATAAAACAGATTCGATTCCATTATATGTGGCTTTGACACACCATACTATGGTTAACGAATGCTAAAAGAGGAATATGTTACTGTGCCATTCAGAAGTACATACAGGGCATTCGTTAATATATGCAATTTCTTCAAATTTTGAAAACCAAGTTAAACTTTCTGTACTACAAAGCTGAATTTTGCATCACCCTGTATATTTTTTACAAATCTCAACCAAATATGCTAACTAAATGTTCTACACATCATCATGGGAAACTAATGCACAAATTACTACAAACTGCACTAAAAAATGAACGTAGTACCTGTTGCTTTAGAAGAAATATTTAACCCTCTCACGGCTGATGAGACCACGTGACACTCGTTGTAACTGGAAAATATATGGCTTCAACCACTAATTTCTTCAATTTTTTTAAAAAAAACTCTCCTATTTCGTATATATGTTGTTAGGCAACTATTCAACAATATAGCATATGTCATTCTACATATATAATATATTGTTATCCATTGTTACTATATACTACATACTATTCGCCATATCTCCCAAACTTATTTACATATTTTGACGAAATAAAGCTCAAATTGAAGGGCAAACCCCTCCACTTTGTCCTGTTGCGATAAGGGTCCTTTGCCCTTGAAGAAACGTTAAAATTTTCCTTATAACGTTTGTTTCTGTTTTTTAGTTTTTTCAAAATAAAACAGATTCGATTCCATTATATGTGGCTTTGACACACCATACTATGGTTAACGAATTCTAAAAGAGGAATATGTTACTGTGCCATTCAGAAGTACATACAGGGCATTCGTTAATATATGCAATTTCTTCACATTTTGAAAACCAAGTTAAACTTTCTGTACTACAAAGCTGAATTTTGCATCACCCCGTATATTTTTTACAAATCTCAACCAAATATGCTAACTAAATGTTCTACACATCATCATGGGAAACTAATGCACAAATTGCTACAAACTGCACTAAAAAATGAACGTAGTACCTGTTGCTTTAGAAGAAATATTTAACCCTCTCACGGCTGATGAGACCACGTGACACTCGTTGTAACTGGAAAATATATGGCTTCAACCACTAATTTCTTCATTTTTAAAAAAAAACTCTCCTATTTGGTACATATATGTTGTTAGGCAACTATTCAACAATATAGCATATGTCATTCTACATATATATTATATTCTTATCCATTGTTACTATATACTACATACTATTCGCCATATCTCCCAAAGTTATTTACATATTTTGACGAAATAAAGCTCAAATTGAAGGGGAAATTCATCCATTTTGTACGGTTGCGATACAGGTCCTTTGTCCTTGAAGAAACATTAAAATTCCTCTTAAACGTTTGTTTTTTTTTTTTAGTTTTTTCAAAATAAAACAGATTCGATTCCATTATATGTGGCTTTGACACACCATACTATGGTTAACGAATGCTAAAAGAGGAATATGTTACTGTGCCATTCAGAAGTACATACAGGGCATTCGTTAATATATGCAAGTTCTTCACATTTTGAAAACCAATTTATACTTTCTGTACTACAAAGCTGAATTTTGCATCACCCTGTATATTTTTTACAAATCTCAACCAAATATGCTAACTAAATGTTCTACACATCATCATGGGAAACTAATGCACAAATTACTACAAACTGCACTAAAAAATGAACGTAGTACCTGTTGCTTTAGAAGAAATATTTAACCCTCTCACGGCTGATGAGACCACGTGACACTCGTTGTAACTGAAAAATGTATGGCTTCAACCACTAATTTCTTATATTTTTTTAAAAAATTCTCCTATTTGGTACATATATGTTGTTAGGCAACTATTCAACAATATAGCATATGTCATTCTACATATATATTATATTCTTATCCATTGTTACTATATACTACATACTATTCGCCATATCTCCCAAAGTTATTTACATATTTTGACGAAATAAAGCTCAAATTGAAGAGGAAACCCATCCATTTTGTCCTGTTGCGATAAGTGTCCTTTGCTTTTGAAGAAACGTTAAAATTTCTCTTATAACGTTTGTTTCTGTTTTTTAGGTTTTTCAAAATAAAACAGATTCGATTCCATTATATGTGGCTTTGACACACCATACTGTGCTTAACGAATGATAAAAGAGGAATATGTTACTGTGCCATTCAGAAGTACATACAGGGCATTCGTTAATATATGCACTTTCTTCACATTTTGAAAACGAATTTATACTTTCTGTACTACAAAGCTGAATTTTGCATCACCCTGTATATTTTTTCCAAATCTCAACCAAATATGCTAACTAAATGTTCTACACATCATGATGGGAAAATAAATGCACAAATTACTACAAATTGCACTAAAAAATGAACGTAGTACCTGTTGCTTTAGAAGAAATAGTTAACCCTCTCACGGCTGATGAGACCACGTGACACTCGTTGTAACTGGAAAATGTATGGCTTCAACCACTAATTTCTTCATTTTTTTTAAAAAACTCTCCTATTTGGTACATATATGTTGTTAGGCAACTATTCAACAATATAGCATATGTCATTCTACATATATATTATATTCTTATCCATTGTTACTATATACTACATACTATTCGCCATATCTCCCAAAGTTATTTACATATTTTGACGAAATAAAGCTCAAATTGAAGGGCAAACCCATCCATTTTGTACGGTTGCGTTACAGGTCCTTTGTCCTTGAAGAAACATTAAAATTCCTCATATAACGTTTTTTTTTTTTTTTTGGTTTTTTCAAAATAAAACAGATTCGATTCCATTATATGTGGCTTTGACACACCATACTCTGCTTAACGAATGATAAAAGAGGAATATGTTACTGTGCCATTCAGAAGTACATACAGGGCATTCGTTAATATATGCAATTTCTTCACATTTTGAAAACCAAGTTAAACTTTCTGTACTACAAAGCTGAATTTTGCATCACCCTGTATATTTTTTACAAATCTCAACCAAATATGCTAACTAAATGTTCTACACATCATCATGGGAAACTAATGCACAAATTACTACAAACTGCACTAAAAAATGAACGTAGTACCTGTTGCTTTAGAAGAAATAGTTAACCCTCTCACGGCTGATGAGACCACGTGACACTCGTTGTAACTGGAAAATGTATGGCTTCAACCATTAATTTCTTCAATTTTTTAAAAAACTTCCCTATTTGGTATATATATGTTGTTAGGCAACTATTCAACAATATAGCATATGTCATTCTACATATATATTATATTGTTAATCTTTGTTACTATATACTACATACTATTCGCCATATCTCCCAAACTTATTTACATATTTTGACGAAATAAAGCTAAAATTGAAGAGGAAACCCCTCCACTTTGTCCTGTTGCGATAAGGGTCCTGTGCCCTTGAAGAAACATTAAAATTCCTCTTATAACGTTTGTTTCTCTTTTTTAGTTTTTTCAAAATAAAACAGATTCGATTCCATTATATGTGGCTTTGACACACCATACTGTGGTTAACGAATGATAAAAGAGGAATATGTTACTGTGCCATTCAGAAGTACATACAGGGCATTCGTTAATATATGCACTTTCTTCACATTTTGAAAACCAATTTATACTTTCTGTACTACAAAGATGAATTTTGCATCACCCTGTATATTTTTTCGAAATCTCAACCAAATATGCTAACTAAATGTTCTACACATCATGATGGGAAAATAAATGCACAAATTACTACAAACTGCACAAAAAAATGAACGTAGTACCTGTTGCTTTAGAAGAAATAGTGAACCCTCTCACGGCTGATGAGACCACGTGACACTCGTTGTAACTGGAAAATGTATGGCTTCAACCACTAATTTCTTCAATTTTTTTTAAAAACTCTCCTATTTGGTACATATATGTTGTTAGGCAACTATTCAACAATATAGCATATGTCATTCTACATATATATTATATTCTTATCCATTGTTACTATATACTACATACTATTCGCCATATCTCCCAAAGTTATTTACATATTTTGACGAAATAAAGCTCAAATTGAAGGGCAAACCAATCCATCTTGTACGGTTGCGTTACAGGTTCTTTGACCTTGAAGAAACGTTAAAATTCCTTTTATAACGTTTGTTTCTCTTTTTTAGTTTTTTCAAAATAAAACAGATTCGATTCCATTATATGTGGCTTTGACACACCATACTATGGATAACGAATGATAAAAGAGGAATATGTTACTGTGCCATTCAGAAGTACATACAGGGCATTCGTTAATATATGCAATTTCTTCACATTTTGAAAACCAAGTTAAAATTTCTGTACTACAAAGTTGAATTTTGCATCACCCTGTATATTTTTTACAAATCTCAACCAAATATGCTAACTAAATTTTCTACACATCATCATGGGAAACTAATGCACAAATTACTACAAACTGCACTAAAAAATGAACGTAGTACCTGTTGCTTTAGAAGAAATAGTTAACCCTCTCACGGCTGATAAGACCACGTGACACTCGTTGTAACTGGAAAATGTATGGCTTCAACCACTAATTTCTTCAATTTTTAAAAAACTTTCCTATTTGGTATATATATGTTGTTAGGCAACTATTCAACAATATAGCATATGTCATTCTACATATATATTATGTTATTAATCATTGTTACTATATACTACATACTATTCGCCATATCTTCCAAACTTATTTACATATTTTGACGAAATAAAGCTAAAATTGAAGAGGAAACCCCTCCACTTTTTCTTGTTGCGATAAAGGTCCTTTGCCCTTGAAGAAACGTTAAAATTTCTTTTATAAGGTTTGTTTCTGTTTTTTACTTTTTTCAAAATAAAACAGATTCGATTCCATTATATGTGGCTTTGACACACCATACTGTGCTTAACGAATGATAAAAGAGGAATATGTTACTGTGCCATTCAGAAGTACATACAGGGCATTCGTTAATATATGCACTTTCTTCACATTTTGAAAACCAATTTATACTTTCTGTACTACAAAGCTGAATTTTGCATCACCCTGTATATTTTTTCCAAATCTCAACCAAATATGCTAACTAAATGTTCTACACATCATCATGGGAAAATAAATGCACAAATTACTACAAATTGCACTAAAAAATGAACGTAGTACCTGTTGCTTTAGAAGAAATAGTGAACCCTCTCACGGCTGATGAGACCACGTGACACTCGTTGTAACTGGAAAATGTATGGCTTCAACCACTAATTTCTTCAATTTTTTTAAAAAACTCTCCTATTTGGTACATATATGTTGTTAGGCAACTATTCAACAATATAGCATATGTCATTCTACATATATATTATATTCTTATCCATTGTTACTATATACTACATACTATTCGCCATATCTCCCAAAGTTATTTACATATTTTGACGAAATAAAGCTCAAATTGAAGGGCAAACCCATCCATTTTGTACGGTTGCGTTACAGGTCCTTTGTTTTTGAAGAAACATTAAAATTCCTCTTATAACGTTTGTTTCTCTTTTTTAGTTTTTTCAAAATAAAACAGATTCGATTCCATTATATGTGGCTTTGACACACCATACTATGGTTAACGAATGATAAAAGAGGAATATGTTACTGTGCCATTCAGAAGTACATACAGGGCATTCGTTAATATATGCAATTTCTTCTCATTTTGAAAACCAAGTTAAAATTTCTGTATTACAAATCTGAATTTTGCATCACCCTGTATATTTTTTACAAATCTCAACCAAATATGCTAACTAAATGTTCTACACATCATCATGGGAAACTAATGCACAAATTACCACAAACTGCACTAAAAAATGAACGTAGTACCTGTTTCTTTAGAAGAAATAGTTAACCCTCTCACGGCTGATGAGACCACGTGACACTCGTTGTAACTGGAAAATATATGGCTTCAACCACTAATTTCTTCATTTTTTTTTAAAAACTCTCCTATTTGGTACATATATGTTGTTAGGCAACTATTCAACAATATAGCATATGTCATTCTACATATATATTATATTCTTATCCATTGTTACTATATACTACATACTATTCGCCATATCTCCCAAAGTTATTTACATATTTTGACGAAATAAAGCTAAAATTGAAGAGGAAACCCCTCCATTTTGTCCTGTTGCGATAAGGGTCGTTTGCCCTTGAAGAAACATTAAAATTCCTCTTATAACGTTTATTTCTCTTTTTTAGTTTTTTCAAAATAAAACAGATTCGATTCCATTATATGTGGCTTTGACACACCATACTGTGCTTAACGAATGATAAAAGAGGAATATGTTACTGTGCCATTCAGAAGTACATACAGGGCATTCGTTAATATATGCACTTTCTTCACATTTTGAAAACCAATTTATACTTTCTGTACTACAAAGCTGAATTTTGCATCACCCTGTATATTTTTTCCAAATCTCAACCAAATATGCTAACTAAATGTTCTACACATCATCATGGGAAAATAAATGCACAAATTACTACAAATTGCACTAAAAAATGAACGTAGTACCTGTTGCTTTAGAAGAAATAGTTAACCCTCTCACGGCTGATGAGACCACGTGACACTCGTTGTAACTGGAAAATGTATGGCTTCAACCACTAATTTCTTCATTTTTTTTAAAAAACTCTCCTATTTGGAACATATATGTTGTTAGGCAACTATTCAACAATATAGCATATGTCATTCTACATATATATTATGTTATTAATCATTGTTACTATATACTACATACTATTCGCCATATCTTCCAAACTTATTTACATATTTTGACGAAATAAAGCTAAAATTGAAGAGGAAACCCCTCCACTTTGCCTTGTTGCGATAAAGGTCCTTTGCCCTTGAAGAAACGTTAAAATTTCTTTTATAAGGTTTGTTTCTGTTTTTTACTTTTTTCAAAATAAAACAGATTCGATTCCATTATATGTGGCTTTGACACACCATACTGTGGTTAACGAATGATAAAAGAGGAATATGTTACTGTGTCATTCAGAAGTACATACAGGGCATTCGTTAATATATGCACTTTCTTCACATTTTGAAAACCAATTTATACTTTCTGTACTACAAAGATGAATTTTGCATCACCCTGTATATTTTTTCGCAATCTCAACCAAATATGCTAACTAAATGTTCTACACATCATGATGGGAAAATAAATGCACAAATTACTACAAACTGCACAAAAAAATGAACGTAGTACCTGTTGCTTTAGAAGAAATAGTGAACCCTCTCTCGGCTGATGAGACCAGGTGACACTCGTTGTAACTGAAAAATGTATGGCTTCAACCACTAATTTCTTCAATTTTTTTTAAAAATTCTCCTATTTGGTACATATATGTTGTTAGGCAACTATTCAACAATATAGCATATGTCATTCTACATATATATTATATTCTTATCCATTGTTACTATATACTACATACTATTCGCCATATCTCCCAAAGTTATTTACATATTTTGACGAAATAAAGCTAAAATTGAAGAGGAAACCCCTCCATTTTGTCCTGTTCCGATAAGGGTCGTTTGCCCTTGAAGAAACATTAAAATTCCTCTTATAACGTTTATTTCTCTTTTTTAGTTTTTTCAAAATAAAACAGATTCGATTCCATTATATGTGGCTTTGACACACCATACTGTGCTTAACGAATGATAAAAGAGGAATATGTTACTGTGCCATTCAGAAGTACATACAGGGCATTCGTTAATATATGCACTTTCTTCACATTTTGAAAACCAATTTATACTTTCTGTACTACAAAGCTGAATTTTGCATCACCCTGTATATTTTTTCCAAATCTCAACCAAATATGCTAACTAAATGTTCTACACATCATCATGGGAAAATAAATGCACAAATTACTACAAATTGCACTAAAAAATGAACGTAGTACCTGTTGCTTTAGAAGAAATAGTTAACCCTCTCACGGCTGATGAGACCACGTGACACTCGTTGTAACTGGAAAATGTATGGCTTCAACCACTAATTTCTTCATTTTTTTTAAAAAACTCTCCTATTTGGAACATATATGTTGTTAGGCAACTATTCAACAATATAGCATATGTCATTCTACATATATATTATGTTATTAATCATTGTTACTATATACTACATACTATTCGCCATATCTTCCAAACTTATTTACATATTTTGACGAAATAAAGCTAAAATTGAAGAGGAAACCCTTCCACTTTGCCTTGTTGCGATAAAGGTCCTTTGCCCTTGAAGAAACGTTAAAATTTCTTTTATAAGGTTTGTTTCTGTTTTTTACTTTTTTCAAAATAAAACAGATTCGATTCCATTATATGTGGCTTTGACACACCATACTGTGGTTAACGAATGATAAAAGAGGAATATGTTACTGTGTCATTCAGAAGTACATACAGGGCATTCGTTAATATATGCACTTTCTTCACATTTTGAAAACCAATTTATACTTTCTGTACTACAAAGATGAATTTTGCATCACCCTGTATGTTTTTTCGCAATCTCAACCAAATATGCTAACTAAATGTTCTACACATCATGATGGGAAAATAAATGCACAAATTACTACAAACTGCACAAAAAAATGAACGTAGTACCTGTTGCTTTAGAAGAAATAGTGAACCCTCTCTCGGCTGATGAGACCAGGTGACACTCGTTGTAACTGAAAAATGTATGGCTTCAACCACTAATTTCTTCAATTTTTTTTAAAAATTCTCCTATTTGGTACATATATGTTGTTAGGCAACTATTCAACAATATAGCATATGTCATTCTACATATATATTATATTCTTATCCATTGTTACTATATACTACATACTATTCGCCATATCTCCCAAAGTTATTTACATATTTTGACGAAATAAAGCTCAAATTGAAGGGCAAACCCATCCATTTTGTACGGTTACGTTACAGGTCCTTTGTTCTTGAAGAAACATTAAAATTCCTCTTATAACGTTTGTTTCTCTTTTTTAGTTTTTTCAAAATAAAACAGATTCGATTCCATTATATGTGGCTTTGACACACCATACTATGGTTAACGAATGATAAAAGAGGAATATGTTACTGTGCCATTCAGAAGTACATACAGGGCATTCGTTAATATATGCAATTTCTTCTCATTTTGAAAACCAAGTTAAAATTTCTGTATTACAAATCTGAATTTTGCATCACCCTGTATATTTTTTACAAATCTCAACCAAATATGCTAACTAAATGTTCTACACATCATCATGGGAAACTAATGCACAAATTACCACAAACTGCACTAAAAAATGAACGTAGTACCTGTTTCTTTAGAAGAAATAGTTAACCCTCTCACGGCTGATGAGACCACGTGACACTCGTTGTAACTGGAAAATATATGGCTTCAACCACTAATTTCTTCATTTTTTTTTAAAAACTCTCCTATTTGGTACATATATGTTGTTAGGCAACTATTCAACAATATAGCATATGTCATTCTACATATATATTATATTCTTATCCATTGTTACTATATACTACATACTATTCGCCATATCTCCCAAAGTTATTTACATATTTTGACGAAATAAAGCTAAAATTGAAGAGGAAACCCCTCCATTTTGTCCTGTTGCGATAAGGGTCGTTTGCCCTTGAAGAAACATTAAAATTCCTCTTATAACGTTTGTTTCTGTTTTTTAGGTTTTTCAAAATAAAACAGATTCGATTCCATTATATGTGGCTTTGACACACCATACTATGGTTAACGAATTCTAAAAGAGGAATATGTTACTGTGCCATTCAGAAGTACATACAGGGCATTCGTTAATATATGCAAGTTCTTCACATTTTGAAAACCAATTTATACTTTCTGTACTACAAAGCTGAATTTTGCATCACCCTGTATATTTTTTACAAATCTCAACCAAATATGCTAACTAAATGTTCTACACATCATCATGGGAAACTAATGCACAAATTACTACAAACTGCACTAAAAAATGAACGTAGTACCTGTTGCTTTAGAAGAAATATTTAACCCTCTCACGGCTGATGAGACCACGTGACACTCGTTGTAACTGGAAAATGTATGGCTTCAACCACTAATTTCTTCAATTTTTTTAAAAAAACTCTCCTATTTCGTATATATGTTGTTAGGCAACTATTCAACAATATAGCATATGTCATTCTACATATATATTATATTCTTATCCATTGTTACTATATACTACATACTATTCGCCATATCTCCTAAACTTATTTACATATTTTGACGAAATAAAGCTCAAATTGAAGGGCAAACCCCTCCACTTTGTCCTGTTGCGATAAGGGTCCTTTGCCCATGAAGAAACGTTAAAATTTTCCTTATAACGTTTGTTTCTGTTTTTTAGTTTTTTCAAAATAAAACAGATTCGATTCCATTATATGTGGCTTTGTCACACCATACTATGATTAACGAATTCTAAAAGAGGAATATGTTACTGTGCCATTCAGAAGTACATACAGGGCATTCGTTAATATATGCAATTTCTTCACATTTTGAAAACCAAGTTAAACTTTCTGTACTACAAAGCTGAATTTTGCATCACCCTGTATATTTTTTACAAATCTCAACCAAATATGCTAACTAAATGTTCTACACATCATCATGGGAAACTAATGCACAAATTACTACAAACTGCACTAAAAAATGAACGTAGTTCCTGTTGCTTTAGAAGAAATATTTAACCCTCTCACGGCTGATGAGACCACGTGACACTCGTTGTAACTGGAAAATATATGGCTTCAACCACTAATTTCTTCATTTTTTTAAAAAAACTCTCCTATTTGGTACATATATGTTGTTAGGCAACTATTCAACAATATAGCATATGTCATTCTACATATATATTATATTCTTATCCATTGTTACTATATACTACATACTATTCGCCTTATCTCCCAAACTTATTTACATATTTTGACGAAATAAAGCTCAAATTGAGGGGCAAACCCATCCATTTTGTACGGTTGCGTTACAGGTCCTTTGTCCTTGAAGAAACATTAAAATTCCTCTTATAACGTTTGTTTTTTTTGGTTTTTTCAAAATAAAACAGATTCGATTCCATTATATGTGGCTTTGACACACCATACTATGGTTAACGAATGCTAAAAGAGGAATATGTTACTGTGCCATTCAGAAGTACATACAGGGCATTCGTTAATATATGCAATTTCTTCACATTTTGAAAACCAAGTTAAACTTTCTGTACTACAAAGCTGAATTTTGCATCACCCTGTATATTTTTTTACAAATCTCAACCAAATATGCTAACTAAATGTTCTACACATCATCATGGGAAACTAATGCACAAATTACTACAAACTGCACTAAAAAATGAACGTAGTACCTGTTGCTTTAGAAGAAATATTTAACCCTCTCACGGCTGATGAGACCACGTGTCACTCGTTGTAACTGGAAAATATATGGCTTCAACCACTAATTTCTTCAATTTTTTAAAAAAAACTCTCCTATTTGGCATATATGTTGTTAGGCAACTATTCATCAATATAGCATATGTCATTCTACATATATATTATATTGTTATCCATTGTTACTATATACTACATACTATTCGCCATATCTCCCAAACTTATTTACATATTTTGACGAAATAAAGCTAAAATTGAAGGGCAAACCCCTCCACTTTGTCCTGTTGCGATAAGGGTCCTTTGCCCTTGAAGAAACGTTAAAATTTTCCTTATAACGTTTGTTTCTGTTTTTTAGTTTTTTCAAAATAAAACAGATTCGATTCCATTATATGTGGCTTTGACACACCATACTATGGTTAACGAATTCTAAAAGAGGAATATGTTACTGTGCCATTCAGAAGTACATACAGGGCATTCGTTAATATATGCAATTTCTTCACATTTTGAAAACCAAGTTAAACTTTCTGTACTACAAAGCTGAATTTTGCATCACCCTGTATATTTTTTACAAATCTCAACCAAATATGCTAACTAAATGTTCTACACATCATCATGGGAAACTAATGCACAAATTACCACAAACTGCACTAAAAAATGAACGTAGTACCTGTTTCTTTAGAAGAAATAGTTAACCCTCTCACGGCTGATGAGACCACGTGACACTCGTTGTAACTGGAAAATATATGGCTTCAACCACTAATTTCTTCATTTTTTTTTTAAAAACTCTCCTATTTGGTACATATATGTTGTTAGGCAACTATTCAACAATATAGCATATGTCATTCTACATATATATTATATTCTTATCCATTGTTACTATATACTACATACTATTCGCCATATCTCCCAAAGTTATTTACATATTTTGACGAAATAAAGCTAAAATTGAAGAGGAAACCCCTCCATTTTGTCCTGTTGCGATAAGGGTCGTTTGCCCTTGAAGAAACATTAAAATTCCTCTTATAACGTTTGTTTCTGTTTTTTAGGTTTTTCAAAATAAAACAGATTCGATTCCATTATATGTGGCTTTGACACACCATACTATGGTTAACGAATTCTAAAAGAGGAATATGTTACTGTGCCATTCAGAAGTACATACAGGGCATTCGTTAATATATGCAAGTTCTTCACATTTTGAAAACCAATTTATACTTTCTGTACTACAAAGCTGAATTTTGCATCACCCTGTATATTTTTTACAAATCTCAACCAAATATGCTAACTAAATGTTCTACACATCATCATGGGAAACTAATGCACAAATTACTACAAACTGCACTAAAAAATGAACGTAGTACCTGTTGCTTTAGAAGAAATATTTAACCCTCTCACGGCTGATGAGACCACGTGACACTCGTTGTAACTGGAAAATATATGGCTTCAACCACTAATTTCTTCAATTTTTTTAAAAAAACTCTCCTATTTCGTATATATGTTGTTAGGCAACTATTCAACAATATAGCATATGTCATTCTACATATATATTATATTCTTATCCATTGTTACTATATACTACATACTATTCGCCATATCTCCTAAACTTATTTACATATTTTGACGAAATAAAGCTCAAATTGAAGGGCAAACCCCTCCACTTTGTCCTGTTGCGATAAGGGTCCTTTGCCCATGAAGAAACGTTAAAATTTTCCTTATAACGTTTGTTTCTGTTTTTTAGTTTTTTCAAAATAAAACAGATTCGATTCCATTATATGTGGCTTTGTCACACCATACTATGATTAACGAATTCTAAAAGAGGAATATGTTACTGTGCCATTCAGAAGTACATACAGGGCATTCGTTAATATATGCAATTTCTTCACATTTTGAAAACCAAGTTAAACTTTCTGTACTACAAAGCTGAATTTTGCATCACCCTGTATATTTTTTACAAATCTCAACCAAATATGCTAACTAAATGTTCTACACATCATCATGGGAAACTAATGCACAAATTACTACAAACTGCACTAAAAAATGAACGTAGTTCCTGTTGCTTTAGAAGAAATATTTAACCCTCTCACGGCTGATGAGACCACGTGACACTCGTTGTAACTGGAAAATATATGGCTTCAACCACTAATTTCTTCATTTTTTTAAAAAAACTCTCCTATTTGGTACATATATGTTGTTAGGCAACTATTCAACAATATAGCATATGTCATTCTACATATATATTATATTCTTATCCATTGTTACTATATACTACATACTATTCGCCTTATCTCCCAAACTTATTTACATATTTTGACGAAATAAAGCTCAAATTGAGGGGCAAACCCATCCATTTTGTACGGTTGCGTTACAGGTCCTTTGTCCTTGAAGAAACATTAAAATTCCTCTTATAACGTTTGTTTTTTTTGGTTTTTTCAAAATAAAACAGATTCGATTCCATTATATGTGGCTTTGACACACCATACTATGGTTAACGAATGCTAAAAGAGGAATATGTTACTGTGCCATTCAGAAGTACATACAGGGCATTCGTTAATATATGCAATTTCTTCACATTTTGAAAACCAAGTTAAACTTTCTGTACTACAAAGCTGAATTTTGCATCACCCTGTATATTTTTTTACAAATCTCAACCAAATATGCTAACTAAATGTTCTACACATCATCATGGGAAACTAATGCACAAATTACTACAAACTGCACTAAAAAATGAACGTAGTACCTGTTGCTTTAGAAGAAATATTTAACCCTCTCACGGCTGATGAGACCACGTGTCACTCGTTGTAACTGGAAAATATATGGCTTCAACCACTAATTTCTTCAATTTTTTAAAAAAAACTCTCCTATTTGGCATATATGTTGTTAGGCAACTATTCATCAATATAGCATATGTCATTCTACATATATATTATATTGTTATCCATTGTTACTATATACTACATACTATTCGCCATATCTCCCAAACTTATTTACATATTTTGACGAAATAAAGCTAAAATTGAAGGGCAAACCCCTCCACTTTGTCCTGTTGCGATAAGGGTCCTTTGCCCTTGAAGAAACGTTAAAATTTTCCTTATAACGTTTGTTTCTGTTTTTTAGTTTTTTCAAAATAAAACAGATTCGATTCCATTATATGTGGCTTTGACACACCATACTATGGTTAACGAATTCTAAAAGAGGAATATGTTACTGTGCCATTCAGAAGTACATACAGGGCATTCGTTAATATATGCAATTTCTTCACATTTTGAAAACCAAGTTAAACTTTCTGTACTACAAAGCTGAATTTTGCATCACCCTGTATATTTTTTACAAATCTCAACCAAATATGCTAACTAAATGTTCTACACATCATCATGGGAAACTAATGCACAAATTACTACAAACTGCACTAAAAAATGAACGTAGTTCCTGTTGCTTTAGAAGAAATATTTAACCCTCTCACGGCTGATGAGACCACGTGACACTCGTTGTAACTGGAAAATATATGGCTTCAACCACTAATTTCTTCATTTTTTTAAAAAAACTCTCCTATTTGGTACATATATGTTGTTAGGCAACTATTCAACAATATAGCATATGTCATTCTACATATATATTATATTTTTATCCATTGTTACTATATACTACATACTATTCGCCATATCTCCCAAACTTATTTACATATTTTGACGAAATAAAGCTCAAATTGAAGGGCAAACCCATCCATTTTGTACGGTTGCGTTACAGGTCCTTTGTCCTTGAAGAAACATTAAAATTCCTCTTATAACGTTTTTTTTTTTTGTTTTTTTCAAAATAAAACAGATTCGATTCCATTATATGTGGCTTTGACACACCATACTATGGTTAACGAATGCTAAAAGAGGAATATGTTACTGTGCCATTCAGAAGTACATACAGGGCATTCGTTAATATATGCAATTTCTTCACATTTTGAAAACCAAGTTAAACTTTCTGTACTACAAAGCTGAATTTTGCATCACCCTGTATATTTTTTACAAATCTCAACCAAATATGCTAACTAAATGTTCTACACATCATCATGGGAAACTAATGCACAAATTACTACAAACTGCACTAAAAAATGAACGTAGTACCTGTTGCTTTAGAAGAAATAGTTAACCCTCTCACGGCTGATGAGACCACGTGACACTCGTTGTAACTGGAAAATATATGGCTTCAACCACTAATTTCTTCAATTTTTTAAAAAAAACTCTCCTATTTCGTATATATGTTGTTAGGCAACTATTCAACAATATAGCATATGTCATTCTACATATATAATATATTGTTATCCATTGTTACTATATACTACATACTATTCGCCATATCTCCCAAACTTATTTACATATTTTGACGAAATCAAGCTCAAATTGAAGGGCAAACCCCTCCACTTTGTCCTGTTGCGATAAGGGTCCTTTGCCCTTGAAGAAACGTTAAAATTTTCCTTATAACGTTTGTTTCTGTTTTTTAGTTTTTTCAAAATAAAACAGATTCGATTCCATTATATGTGGCTTTGACACACCATACTATGGTTAACGAATTCTAAAAGAGGAATATGTTACTGTGCCATTCAGAAGTACATACAGGGCATTCGTTAATATATGCAATTTCTTCACATTTTGAAAACCAATTTATACTTTCTGTACTACAAAGCTGAATTTTGCATCACACTGTATATTTTTTACAAATCTCAACCAAATATGCTAACTAAATGTTCTACACATCATCATGGGAAACTAATGCACAAATTGCTACAAACTGCACTAAAAAATGAACGTAGTACCTGTTGCTTTAGAAGAAATATTTAACCCTCTCACGGCTGATGAGACCACGTGACACTCGTTGTAACTGGAAAATATATGGCTTCAACCACTAATTTCTTCATTTTTTTAAAAAAACTCTCCTATTTGGTACATATATGTTGTTAGGCAACTATTCAACAATATAGCATATGTCATTCTACATATATATTATATTCTTATCCATTGTTACTATATACTACATACTATTCGCCATATCTCCGAAAGTTATTTACATATTTTGACGAAATAAAGCTCAAATTGAAGGGGAAATTCATCTATTTTGTACGGTTGCGAAACAGGTCCTTTGTCCTTGAAGAAACATTAGAATTCCTCTTAAACGTTTGTTTTTTTTTTTTTTTTTTAGTTTTTTCAAAATAAAACAGATTCGATTCCATTATATGTGGCTTTGACACACCATACTGTGCTTAACGAATGATAAAAGAGGAATATGTTACTGTGCCATTCAGAAGTACATACAGGGCATTCGTTAATATATGCACTTTCTTCACATTTTGAAAACCAATTTATACTTTCTGTACTACAAAGCTGAATTTTGCATCACCCTGTATATTTTTTCCAAATCTCAACCAAATATGCTAACTAAATGTTCTACACATCATGATGGGAAAATAAATGCACAAATTACTACAAATTGCACTAAAAAATGAACGTAGTACCTGTTGCTTTAGAAGAAATAGTTAACCCTCTCACGGCTGATGAGACCACGTGACACTCGTTGTAACTGGAAAATGTATGGCTTCAACCACTAATTTCTTCATTTTTTTTTAAAAAACTCTCCTATTTGGTACATATATGTTGTTAGGCAACTATTCAACAATATAGCATATGTCATTCTACATATATATTATATTCTTATCCATTGTTACTATATACTACATACTATTCGCCATATCTCCCAAACTTATTTACATATTTTGACGAAATAAAGCTCAAATTGAAGGGCAAACCCATCCATTTTGTACGGTTGCGTTACAGGTCCTTTGTCCTTGAAGAAACATTAAAATTCCTCATATAACGTTTTTTTTTCTTTTGGTTTTTTCAAAATAAAACAGATTCGATTCCATTATATGTGGCTTTGACACACCATACTCTGCTTAACGAATGATAAAAGAGGAATATGTTACTGTGCCATTCAGAAGTACATACAGGGCATTCGTTAATATATGCAATTTCTTCACATTTTGAAAACCAAGTTAAACTTTCTGTACTACAAAGCTGAATTTTGCATCACCCTGTATATTTTTTACAAATCTCAACCAAATATGCTAACTAAATGTTCTACACATCATCATGGGAAACTAATGCACAAATTACTACAAACTGCACTAAAAAATGAACGTAAAACCTGTTGCTTTAGAAGAAATAGTTAACCCTCTCACGGCTGATGAGACCACGTGACACTCGTTGTAACTGGAAAATGTATGGCTTCAACCATTAATTTCTTCAATTTTTTAAAAAACTTCCCTATTTGGTATATATATGTTGTTAGGCAACTATTCAACAATATAGCATATGTCATTCTACATATATATTATATTGTTAATCTTTGTTACTATATACTACATACTATTCGCCATATCTCCCAAACTTATTTACATATTTTGACGAAATAAAGCTAAAATTGAAGAGGAAACCCCTCCACTTTGTCCTGTTGCGATAAGGGTCCTGTGCCCTTGAAGAAACATTAAAATTCCTCTTATAACGTTTGTTTCTCTTTTTTAGTTTTTTCAAAATAAAACAGATTCGATTCCATTATATGTGGCTTTGACACACCATACTATGGTTAACGAATGATAAAAGAGGAATATGTTACTGTGCCATTCAGAAGTACATACAGGGCATTCGTTAATATATGCACTTTCTTCACATTTTGAAAACCAATTTATACTTTCTGTACTACAAAGATGAATTTTGCATCACCCTGTATATTTATTCGAAATCTCAACCAAATATGCTAACTAAATGTTCTACACATCATGATGGGAAAATAAATGCACAAATTACTACAAACTGCACAAAAAAATGAACGTAGTACCTGTTTCTTTAGAAGAAATAGTGAACCCTCTCACGGCTGATGAGACCACGTGACACTCGTTGTAACTGGAAAATGTATGGCTTCAACCACTAATTTCTTCAATTTTTTTTAAAAACTCTCCTATTTGGTACATATATGTTGTTAGGCAACTATTCAACAATATAGCATATGTCATTCTACATATATATTATATTCTTATCCATTGTTACTATATACTACATACTATTCGCCATATCTCCCAAAGTTATTTACATATTTTGACGAAATAAAGCTCAAATTGAAGGGCAAACCAATCCATCTTGTACGGTTGCGTTACAGGTCCTTTGACCTTGAAGAAACGTTAAAATTCCTTTTATAACGTTTGTTTCTCTCTTTAGTTTTTTCAAAATAAAACAGATTCGATTCCATTATATGTGGCTTTGACACACCATACTATGGATAACGAATGATAAAAGAGGAATATGTTACTGTGCCATTCAGAAGTACATACAGGGCATTCGTTAATATATGCAATTTCTTCACATTTTGAAAACCAAGTTAAAATTTCTGTACTACAAAGTTGAATTTTGCATCACCCTGTATATTTTTTACAAATCTCAACCAAATATGCTAACTAAATTTTCTACACATCATCATGGGAAACTAATGCACAAATTACTACAAACTGCACTAAAAAATGAACGTAGTACCTGTTGCTTTAGAAGAAATAGTTAACCCTCTCACGGCTGATAAGACCACGTGACACTCGTTGTAACTGGAAAATGTATGGCTTCAACCACTAATTTCTTCAATTTTTAAAAAACTTTCCTATTTGGTATATATATGTTGTTAGGCAACTATTCAACAATATAGCATATGTCATTCTACATATATATTATGTTATTAATCATTGTTACTATATACTACATACTATTCGCCATATCTTCCAAACTTATTTACATATTTTGACGAAATAAAGCTAAAATTGAAGAGGAAACCCCTCCACTTTTTCTTGTTGCGATAAAGGTCCTTTGCCCTTGAAGAAACGTTAAAATTTCTTTTATAAGGTTTGTTTCTGTTTTTTACTTTTTTCAAAATAAAACAGATTCGATTCCATTATATGTGGCTTTGACACACCATACTGTGCTTAACGAATGATAAAAGAAGAATATGTTACTGTGCCATTCAGAAGTACATACAGGGCATTCGTTAATATATGCACTTTCTTCACATTTTGAAAACCAATTTATACTTTCTGTACTACAAAGATGAATTTTGCATCACCCTGTATATTTTTTCGAAATCTCAACCAAATATGCTAACTAAATGTTCTACACATCATCAGCGGAAAATAAATGCACAAATTACTACAAACTGCACAAAAAAATGAACGTAGTACCTGTTGCTTTAGAAGAAATAGTGAACCCTCTCTCGGCTGATGAGACCACGTGACACTCGTTGTAACTGAAAAATGTATGGCTTCAACCACTAATTTCTTTAATTTTTTTAAAAAATTCTCCTATTTGGTACATATATGTTGTTAGGCAACTATTCAACAATATAGCATATGTCATTCTACATATATATTATATTCTTATCCATTGTTACTATATACTACATACTATTCGCCATATCTCCCAAAGTTATTTACATATTTTGACGAAATAAAGCTCAAATTGAAGGGCAAACCCATCCATTTTGTACGGTTGCGTTACAGGTCCTTTGTTCTTGAAGAAACATTAAAATTCCTCTTATAACGTTTGTTTCTGTTTTTTAGTTTTTTCAAAATAAAACAGATTCGATTCCATTATATGTGGCTTTGACACACCATACTATGGTTAACGAATTCTAAAAGAGGAATATGTTACTGTGCCATTCAGAAGTACATACAGGGCATTCGTTAATATATGCAAGTTCTTCACATTTTGAAAACCAATTTATACTTTCTGTACTACAAAGCTGAATTTTGCATCACCCTGTATATTTTTTACAAATCTCAACCAAATATGCTAACTAAATGTTCTACACATCATCATGGGAAACTAATGCACAAATTACTACAAACTGCACTAAAAAATGAACGTAGTACCTGTTGCTTTAGAAGAAATATTTAACCCTCTCACGGCTGATGAGACCACGTGACACTCGTTGTAACTGGAAAATATATGGCTTCAACCACTAATTTCTTCAATTTTTTTAAAAAAACTCTCCTATTTCGTATATATGTTGTTAGGCAACTATTCAACAATATAGCATATGTCATTCTACATATATATTATATTCTTATCCATTGTTACTATATACTACATACTATTCGCCATATCTCCTAAACTTATTTACATATTTTGACGAAATAAAGCTCAAATTGAAGGGCAAACCCCTCCACTTTGTCCTGTTGCGATAAGGGTCCTTTGCCCATGAAGAAACGTTAAAATTTTCCTTATAACGTTTGTTTCTGTTTTTTAGTTTTTTCAAAATAAAACAGATTCGATTCCATTATATGTGGCTTTGTCACACCATACTATGGTTAACGAATTCTAAAAGAGGAATATGTTACTGTGCCATTCAGAAGTACATACAGGGCATTCGTTAATATATGCAATTTCTTCACATTTTGAAAACCAAGTTAAACTTTCTGTACTACAAAGCTGAATTTTGCATCACCCTGTATATTTTTTACAAATCTCAACCAAATATGCTAACTAAATGTTCTACACATCATCATGGGAAACTAATGCACAAATTACTACAAACTGCACTAAAAAATGAACGTAGTTCCTGTTGCTTTAGAAGAAATATTTAACCCTCTCACGGCTGATGAGACCACGTGACACTCGTTGTAACTGGAAAATATATGGCTTCAACCACTAATTTCTTCATTTTTTTAAAAAAACTCTCCTATTTGGTACATATATGTTGTTAGGCAACTATTCAACAATATAGCATATGTCATTCTACATATATATTATATTCTTATCCATTGTTACTATATACTACATACTATTCGCCTTATCTCCCAAACTTATTTACATATTTTGACGAAATAAAGCTCAAATTGAGGGGCAAACCCATCCATTTTGTACGGTTGCGTTACAGGTCCTTTGTCCTTGAAGAAACATTAAAATTCCTCTTATAACGTTTGTTTTTTTTGGTTTTTTCAAAATAAAACAGATTCGATTCCATTATATGTGGCTTTGACACACCATACTATGGTTAACGAATGCTAAAAGAGGAATATGTTACTGTGCCATTCAGAAGTACATACAGGGCATTCGTTAATATATGCAATTTCTTCACATTTTGAAAACCAAGTTAAACTTTCTGTACTACAAAGCTGAATTTTGCATCACCCTGTATATTTTTTTACAAATCTCAACCAAATATGCTAACTAAATGTTCTACACATCATCATGGGAAACTAATGCACAAATTACTACAAACTGCACTAAAAAGTGAACGTAGTACCTGTTGCTTTAGAAGAAATATTTAACCCTCTCACGGCTGATGAGACCACGTGTCACTCGTTGTAACTGGAAAATATATGGCTTCAACCACTAATTTCTTCAATTTTTTAAAAAAAACTCTCCTATTTGGCATATATGTTGTTAGGCAACTATTCATCAATATAGCATATGTCATTCTACATATATATTATATTGTTATCCATTGTTACTATATACTACATACTATTCGCCATATCTCCCAAACTTATTTACATATTTTGACGAAATAAAGCTAAAATTGAAGGGCAAACCCCTCCACTTTGTCCTGTTGCGATAAGGGTCCTTTGCCCTTGAAGAAACGTTAAAATTTTCCTTATAACGTTTGTTTCTGTTTTTTAGTTTTTTCAAAATAAAACAGATTCGATTCCATTATATGTGGCTTTGACACACCATACTATGGTTAACGAATTCTAAAAGAGGAATATGTTACTGTGCCATTCAGAAGTACATACAGGGCATTCGTTAATATATGCAATTTCTTCACATTTTGAAAACCAAGTTAAACTTTCTGTACTACAAAGCTGTATTTTGCATCACCCTGTATATTTTTTACAAATCTCAACCAAATATGCTAACTAAATGTTCTACACATCATCATGGGAAACTAATGCACAAATTACTACAAACTGCACTAAAAAATGAACGTAGTTCCTGTTGCTTTAGAAGAAATATTTAACCCTCTCACGGCTGATGAGACCACGTGACACTCGTTGTAACTGGAAAATATATGGCTTCAACCACTAATTTCTTCATTTTTTTAAAAAAACTCTCCTATTTGGTACATATATGTTGTTAGGCAACTATTCAACAATATAGCATATGTCATTCTACATATATATTATATTTTTATCCATTGTTACTATATACTACATACTATTCGCCATATCTCCCAAACTTATTTACATATTTTGACGAAATAAAGCTCAAATTGAAGGGCAAACCCATCCATTTTGTACGGTTGCGTTACAGGTCCTTTGTCCTTGAAGAAACATTAAAATTCCTCTTATAACGTTTTTTTTTTGTTTTTTTCAAAATAAAACAGATTCGATTCCATTATATGTGGCTTTGACACACCATACTATGGTTAACGAATGCTAAAAGAGGAATATGTTACTGTGCCATTCAGAAGTACATACAGGGCATTCGTTAATATATGCAATTTCTTCACATTTTGAAAACCAAGTTAAACTTTCTGTACTACAAAGCTGAATTTTGCATCACCCTGTATATTTTTTACAAATCTCAACCAAATATGCTAACTAAATGTTCTACACATCATCATGGGAAACTAATGCACAAATTACTACAAACTGCACTAAAAAATGAACGTAGTACCTGTTGCTTTAGAAGAAATAGTTAACCCTCTCACGGCTGATGAGACCACGTGACACTCGTTGTAACTGGAAAATATATGGCTTCAACCACTAATTTCTTCAATTTTTTAAAAAAAACTCTCCTATTTCGTATATATGTTGTTAGGCAACTATTCAACAATATAGCATATGTCATTCTACATATATAATATATTGTTATCCATTGTTACTATATACTACATACTATTCGCCATATCTCCCAAACTTATTTACATATTTTGACGAAATCAAGCTCAAATTGAAGGGCAAACCCCTCCACTTTGTCCTGTTGCGATAAGGGTCCTTTGCCCTTGAAGAAACGTTAAAATTTTCCTTATAACGTTTGTTTCTGTTTTTTAGTTTTTTCAAAATAAAACAGATTCGATTCCATTATATGTGGCTTTGACACACCATACTATGGTTAACGAATTCTAAAAGAGGAATATGTTACTGTGCCATTCAGAAGTACATACAGGGCATTCGTTAATATATGCAATTTCTTCACATTTTGAAAACCAATTTATACTTTCTGTACTACAAAGCTGAATTTTGCATCACACTGTATATTTTTTACAAATCTCAACCAAATATGCTAACTAAATGTTCTACACATCATCATGGGAAACTAATGCACAAATTGCTACAAACTGCACTAAAAAATGAACGTAGTACCTGTTGCTTTAGAAGAAATATTTAACCCTCTCACGGCTGATGAGACCACGTGACACTCGTTGTAACTGGAAAATATATGGCTTCAACCACTAATTTCTTCATTTTTTTAAAAAAAACTCTCCTATTTGGTACATATATGTTGTTAGGCAACTATTCAACAATATAGCATATGTCATTCTACATATATATTATATTCTTATCCATTGTTACTATATACTACATACTATTCGCCATATCTCCCAAAGTTATTTACATATTTTGACGAAATAAAGCTCAAATTGAAGGGGAAATTCATCTATTTTGTACGGTTGCGAAACAGGTCCTTTGTCCTTGAAGAAACATTAGAATTCCTCTTAAACGTTTGTTTTTTTTTTTTTTTTTTTAGTTTTTTCAAAATAAAACAGATTCGATTCCATTATATGTGGCTTTGACACACCATACTGTGCTTAACGAATGATAAAAGAGGAATATGTTACTGTGCCATTCAGAAGTACATACAGGGCATTCGTTAATATATGCACTTTCTTCACATTTTGAAAACCAATTTATACTTTCTGTACTACAAAGCTGAATTTTGCATCACCCTGTATATTTTTTCCAAATCTCAACCAAATATGCTAACTAAATGTTCTACACATCATGATGGGAAAATAAATGCACAAATTACTACAAATTGCACTAAAAAATGAACGTAGTACCTGTTGCTTTAGAAGAAATAGTTAACCCTCTCACGGCTGATGAGACCACGTGACACTCGTTGTAACTGGAAAATGTATGGCTTCAACCACTAATTTCTTCATTTTTTTTAAAAAAACTCTCCTATTTGGTACATATATGTTGTTAGGCAACTATTCAACAATATAGCATATGTCATTCTACATATATATTATATTCTTATCCATTGTTACTATATACTACATACTATTCGCCATATCTCCCAAACTTATTTACATATTTTGACGAAATAAAGCTCAAATTGAAGGGCAAACCCATCCATTTTGTACGGTTGCGTTACAGGTCCTTTGTCCTTGAAGAAACATTAAAATTCCTCATATAACGTTTTTTTTTTCTTTTGGTTTTTTCAAAATAAAACAGATTCGATTCCATTATATGTGGCTTTGACACACCATACTCTGCTTAACGAATGATAAAAGAGGAATATGTTACTGTGCCATTCAGAAGTACATACAGGGCATTCGTTAATATATGCAATTTCTTCACATTTTGAAAACCAAGTTAAACTTTCTGTACTACAAAGCTGAATTTTGCATCACCCTGTATATTTTTTACAAATCTCAACCAAATATGCTAACTAAATGTTCTACACATCATCATGGGAAACTAATGCACAAATTACTACAAACTGCACTAAAAAATGAACGTAAAACCTGTTGCTTTAGAAGAAATAGTTAACCCTCTCACGGCTGATGAGACCACGTGACACTCGTTGTAACTGGAAAATGTATGGCTTCAACCATTAATTTCTTCAATTTTTTAAAAAACTTCCCTATTTGGTATATATATGTTGTTAGGCAACTATTCAACAATATAGCATATGTCATTCTACATATATATTATATTGTTAATCTTTGTTACTATATACTACATACTATTCGCCATATCTCCCAAACTTATTTACATATTTTGACGAAATAAAGCTAAAATTGAAGAGGAAACCCCTCCACTTTGTCCTGTTGCGATAAGGGTCCTGTGCCCTTGAAGAAACATTAAAATTCCTCTTATAACGTTTGTTTCTCTTTTTTAGTTTTTTCAAAATAAAACAGATTCGATTCCATTATATGTGGCTTTGACACACCATACTATGGTTAACGAATGATAAAAGAGGAATATGTTACTGTGCCATTCAGAAGTACATACAGGGCATTCGTTAATATATGCACTTTCTTCACATTTTGAAAACCAATTTATACTTTCTGTACTACAAAGATGAATTTTGCATCACCCTGTATATTTATTCGAAATCTCAACCAAATATGCTAACTAAATGTTCTACACATCATGATGGGAAAATAAATGCACAAATTACTACAAACTGCACAAAAAAATGAACGTAGTACCTGTTTCTTTAGAAGAAATAGTGAACCCTCTCACGGCTGATGAGACAACGTGACACTCGTTGTAACTGGAAAATGTATGGCTTCAACCACTAATTTCTTCAATTTTTTTTAAAAACTCTCCTATTTGGTACATATATGTTGTTAGGCAACTATTCAACAATATAGCATATGTCATTCTACATATATATTATATTCTTATCCATTGTTACTATATACTACATACTATTCGCCATATCTCCCAAAGTTATTTACATATTTTGACGAAATAAAGCTCAAATTGAAGGGCAAACCAATCCATCTTGTACGGTTGCGTTACAGGTCCTTTGACCTTGAAGAAACGTTAAAATTCCTTTTATAACGTTTGTTTCTCTCTTTAGTTTTTTCAAAATAAAACAGATTCGATTCCATTATATGTGGCTTTGACACACCATACTATGGATAACGAATGATAAAAGAGGAATATGTTACTGTGCCATTCAGAAGTACATACAGGGCATTCGTTAATATATGCAATTTCTTCACATTTTGAAAACCAAGTTAAAATTTCTGTACTACAAAGTTGAATTTTGCATCACCCTGTATATTTTTTACAAATCTCAACCAAATATGCTAACTAAATTTTCTACACATCATCATGGGAAACTAATGCACAAATTACTACAAACTGCACTAAAAAATGAACGTAGTACCTGTTGCTTTAGAAGAAATAGTTAACCCTCTCACGGCTGATAAGACCACGTGACACTCGTTGTAACTGGAAAATGTATGGCTTCAACCACTAATTTCTTCAATTTTTAAAAAACTTTCCTATTTGGTATATATATGTTGTTAGGCAACTATTCAACAATATAGCATATGTCATTCTACATATATATTATGGTATTAATCATTGTTACTATATACTACATACTATTCGCCATATCTCCCAAAGTTATTTACATATTTTGACGAAATAAAGCTCAAATTGAAGGGCAAACCAATCCATCTTGTACGGTTGCGTTACAGGTCCTTTGTTCTTGAAGAAACATTAAAATTCCTCTTATAACGTTTGTTTCTGTTTTTTAGTTTTTTCAAAATAAAACAGATTCGATTCCATTATATGTGGCTTTGACACACCATACTATGGTTAACGAATGATAAAAGAGGAATATGTTACTGTGCCATTCAGAAGTACATACAGGGCATTCGTTAATATATGCAATTTCTTCTCATTTTGAAAACCAAGTTAAAATTTCTGTATTACAAATCTGAATTTTGCATCACCCTGTATATTTTTTACAAATCTCAACCAAATATGCTAACTAAATGTTCTACACATCATCATGGGAAACTAATGCACAAATTACCACAAACTGCACTAAAAAATGAACGTAGTACCTGTTTCTTTAGAAGAAATAGTTAACCCTCTCACGGCTGATGAGACCACGTGACACTCGTTGTAACTGGAAAATATATGGCTTCAACCACTAATTTCTTCATTTTTTTTAAAAAACTCTCCTATTTGGTACATATATGTTGTTAGGCAACTATTCAACAATATAGCATAAGTCATTCTACATATATATTATATTCTTATCCATTGTTACTATATACTACATACTATTCGCCATATCTCCCAAAGTTATTTACATATTTTGACGAAATAAAGCTAAAATTGAAGAGGAAACCCCTCCATTTTGTCCTGTTGCGATAAGGGTCGTTTGCCCTTGAAGAAACATTAAAATTCCTCTTATAACGTTTATTTCTCTTTTTTAGTTTTTTCAAAATAAAACAGATTCGATTCCATTATATGTGGCTTTGACACACCATACTGTGCTTAACGAATGATAAAACAGGAATATGTTACTGTGCCATTCAGAAGTACATACAGGGCATTCGTTAATATATGCACTTTCTTCACATTTTGAAAACCAATTTATACTTTCTGTACTACAAAGCTGAATTTTGCATCACCCTGTATATTTTTTCCAAATCTCAACCAAATATGGTAACTAAATGTTCTACACATCATGATGGGAAAATAAATGCACAAATTACTACAAATTGCACTAAAAAATGAACGTAGTACCTGTTGCTTTAGAAGAAATAGTTAACCCTCTCACGGCTGATGAGACCACGTGACACTCGTTGTAACTGGAAAATGTATGGCTTCAACCACTAATTTCTTCATTTTTTTAAAAAAACTCTCCTATTTGGTACATATATGTTGTTAGGCAACTATTCAACAATATAGCATATGTCATTCTACATATATATTATGTTATTAATCATTGTTACTATATACTACATACTATTCGCCATATCTTCCAAACTTATTTACATATTTTGACGAAATAAAGCTAAAATTGAAGAGGAAACCCCTCCACTTTGCCTTGTTGCGATAAAGGTCCTTTGCCCTTGAAGAAACGTTAAAATTTCTTTTATAAGGTTTGTTTCTGTTTTTTACTTATTTCAAAATAAAACAGATTCGATTCCATTATATGTGGCTTTGACACACCATACTGTGGTTAACGAATGATAAAAGAGGAATATGTTACTGTGTCATTCAGAAGTACATACAGGGCATTCGTTAATATATGCACTTTCTTCACATTTTGAAAACCAATTTATACTTTCTGTACTACAAAGATGAATTTTGCATCACCCTGTATATTTTTTCGCAATCTCAACCAAATATGCTAACTAAATGTTCTACACATCATGATGGGAAAATAAATGCACAAATTACTACAAACTGCACAAAAAAATGAACGTAGTACCTGTTGCTTTAGAAGAAATAGTGAACCCTCTCTCGGCTGATGAGACCACGTGACACTCGTTGTAACTGAAAAATGTATGGCTTCAACCACTAATTTCTTCAATTTTTTTTAAAAATTCTCCTATTTGGTACATATATGTTGTTAGGCAACTATTCAACAATATAGCATATGTCATTCTACATATATATTATATTCTTATCCATTGTTACTATATACTACATACTATTCGCCATATCTCCCAAAGTTATTTACATATTTTGACGAAATAAAGCTAAAATTGAAGAGGAAACCCCTCCATTTTGTCCTGTTGCGATAAGGGTCGTTTGCCCTTGAAGAAACATTAAAATTCCTCTTATAACGTTTATTTCTCTTTTTTAGTTTTTTCAAAATAAAACAGATTCGATTCCATTATATGTGGCTTTGACACACCATACTGTGCTTAACGAATGATAAAAGAGGAATATGTTACTGTGCCATTCAGAAGTACATACAGGGCATTCGTTAATATATGCACTTTCTTCACATTTTGAAAACCAAGTTAAAATTTCTGTATTACAAATCTGAATTTTGCATCACCCTGTATATTTTTTACAAATCTCAACCAAATATGCTAACTAAATGTTCTACACATCATCATGGGAAACTAATGCACAAATTACCACAAACTGCACTAAAAAATGAACGTAGTACCTGTTTCTTTAGAAGAAATAGTTAACCCTCTCACGGCTGATGAGACCACGTGACACTCGTTGTAACTGGAAAATATATGGCTTCAACCATTAATTTCTTCATTTTTTTTTCAAAAACTCTCCTATTTGGTACATATATGTTGTTAGGCAACTATTCAACAATATAGCATATGTCATTCTACATATATATTATATTGTTAATCATTGTTACTATATACTACATACTATTCGCCATATCTCCCAAAGTTATTTACATATTTTGACGAAATAAAGCTAAAATTGAAGAGGAAACCCCTCCATTTTGTCCTGTTGCGATAAGGGTCGTTTGCCCTTGAAGAAACATTAAAATTCCTCTTATAACGTTTATTTCTCTTTTTTAGTTTTTTCAAAATAAAACAGATTCGATTCCATTATATGTGGCTTTGACACACCATACTGTGCTTAACGAATGATAAAAGAGGAATATGTTACTGTGCCATTCAGAAGTACATACAGGGCATTCGTTAATATATGCACTTTCTTCACATTTTGAAAACCAATTTATACTTTCTGTACTACAAAGCTGAATTTTGCATCACCCTGTATATTTTTTCCAAATCTCAACCAAATATGCTAACTAAATGTTCTACACATCATGATGGGAAAATAAATGCACAAATTACTACAAATTGCACTAAAAAATGAACGTAGTACCTGTTGCTTTAGAAGAAATAGTTAACCCTCTCACGGCTGATGAGACCACGTGACACTCGTTGTAACTGGAAATGTATGGCTTCAACCACTAATTTCTTCATTTTTTTAAAAAACTCTCCTATTTGGTACATATATGTTGTTAGGCAACTATTCAACAATATAGCATATGTCATTCTACATATATATTATGTTATTAATCATTGTTACTATATACTACATACTATTCGCCATATCTTCCAAACTTATTTACATATTTTGACGAAATAAAGCTAAAATTGAAGAGGAAACCCCTCCACTTTGCCTTGTTGCGATAAAGGTCCTTTGCCCTTGAAGAAACGTTAAAATTTCTTTTATAAGGTTTGTTTCTGTTTTTTACTTTTTTCAAAATAAAACAGATTCGATTCCATTATATGTGGCTTTGACACACCATACTGTGGTTAACGAATGATAAAAGAGGAATATGTTACTGTGTCATTCAGAAGTACATACAGGGCATTCGTTAATATATGCACTTTCTTCACATTTTGAAAACCAATTTATACTTTCTGTACTACAAAGCTGAATTTTGCATCACCCTGTATATTTTTTCCAAATCTCAACCAAATATGCTAACTAAATGTTCTACACATCATGATGGGAAAATAAATGCACAAATTACTACAAATTGCACTAAAAAATGAACGTAGTACCTGTTGCTTTAGAAGAAATAGTTAACCCTCTCACGGCTGATGAGACCACGTGACACTCGTTGTAACTGGAAAATGTATGGCTTCAACCACTAATTTCTTCATTTTTTTTAAAAAACTCTCCTATTTGGTACATATATGTTGTTAGGCAACTATTCAACAATATAGCATATGTCATTCTACATATATATTATGTTATTAATCATTGTTACTATATACTACATACTATTCGCCATATCTCCCAAAGTTATTTACATATTTTGACGAAATAAAGCTCAAATTGAAGGGCAAACCAATCCATCTTGTACGGTTGCGTTACAGGTCCTTTGACCTTGAAGAAACGTTAAAATTCCTTTTATAACGTTTGTTTCTCTTTTTTAGTTTTTTCAAAATAAAACAGATTCGATTCCATTATATGTGGCTTTGACACACCATACTATGGATAACGAATGATAAAAGAGGAATATGTTACTGCGCCATTCAGAAGTACATACAGGGCATTCGTTGATATATGCAATTTCTTCACATTTTGAAAACCAAGTTAAAATTTCTGTACTACAAAGTTGAATTTTGCATCACCCTGTATATTTTTTACAAATCTCAACCAAATATGCTAACTAAATTTTCTACACATCATCATGGGAAACTAATGCACAAATTACTACAAACTGCACTAAAAAATGAACGTAGTACCTGTTGCTTTAGAAGAAATAGTTAACCCTCTCACGGCTGATAAGACCACGTGACACTCGTTGTAACTGGAAAATGTATGGCTTCAACCACTAATTTCTTCAATTTTTAAAAAACTTTCCTATTTGGTATATATATGTTGTTAGGCAACTATTCAACAATATAGCATATGTCATTCTACATATATATTATGTTATTAATCATTGTTACTATATACTACATACTATTCGCCATATCTTCCAAACTTATTTACATATTTTGACGAAATAAAGCTAAAATTGAAGAGGAAACCCCTCCACTTTTTCTTGTTGCGATAAAGGTCCTTTGCCCTTGAAGAAACGTTAAAATTCCTTTTATAACGTTTGTTTCTCTTTTTTAGTTTTTTCAAAATAAAACAGATTCGATTCCATTATATGTGGCTTTGACACACCATTCTATGGATAACGAATGATAAAAGAGGAATATGTTACTGCGCCATTCAGAAGTACATACAGGGCATTCGTTAATATATGCAATTTCTTCACATTTTGAAAACCAAGTTAAAATTTCTGTACTACAAAGTTGAATTTTGCATCACCCTGTATATTTTTTACAAATCTCAACCAAATATGCTAACTAAATTTTCTACACATCATCATGGGAAACTAATGCACAAATTACTACAAACTGCACTAAAAAATGAACGTAGTACCTGTTGCTTTAGAAGAAATAGTTAACCCTCTCACGGCTGATAAGACCACGTGACACTCGTTGTAACTGGAAAATGTATGGCTTCAACCACTAATTTCTTCAATTTTTAAAAAACTTTCCTATTTGGTATATATATGTTGTTAGGCAACTATTCAACAATATAGCATATGTCATTCTACATATATATTATGTTATTAATCATTGTTACTATATACTACATACTATTCGCCATATCTTCCAAACTTATTTACATATTTTGACGAAATAAAGCTAAAATTGAAGAGGAAACCCCTCCACTTTTTCTTGTTGCGATAAAGGTCCTTTGCCCTTGAAGAAACGTTAAAATTTCTTTTATAAGGTTTGTTTCTGTTTTTTACTTTTTTCAAAATAAAACAGATTCGATTCCATTATATGTGGCTTTGACACACCATACTGTGCTTAACGAATGATAAAAGAGGAATATGTTACTGTGCCATTCAGAAGTACATACAGGGCATTCGTTAATATATGCACTTTCTTCACATTTTGAAAACCAATTTATACTTTCTGTACTACAAAGATGAATTTTGCATCACCCTGTATATTTTTTCGAAATCTCAACCAAATATGCTAACTAAATGTTCTACACATCATGATGGGAAAATAAATGCACAAATTACTACAAACTGCACAAAAAAATGAACGTAGTACCTGTTGCTTTAGAAGAAATAGTGAACCCTCTCTCGGCTGATGAGACCACGTGACACTCGTTGTAACTGAAAAATGTATGGCTTCAACCACTAATTTCTTCAATTTTTTTTAAAAATTCTCCTATTTGGTACATATATGTTGTTAGGCAACTATTCAACAATATAGCATATGTCATTCTACATATATATTATATTCTTATCCATTGTTACTATATACTACATACTATTCGCCATATCTCCCAAAGTTATTTACATATTTTGACGAAATAAAGCTCAAATTGAAGGGCAAACCCATCCATTTTGTACGGTTGCGTTACAGGTCCTTTGTTCTTGAAGAAACATTAAAATTCCTCTTATAACGATTGTTTCTCTTTTTTAGTTTTTTCAAAATAAAACAGATTCGATTCCATTATATGTGGCTTTGACACACCATACTATGGTTAACGAATGATAAAAGAGGAATATGTTACTGTGCCATTCAGAAGTACATACAGGGCATTCGTTAATATATGCAATTTCTTCTCATTTTGAAAACCAAGTTAAAATTTCTGTATTACAAATCTGAATTTTGCATCACCCTGTATATTTTTTACAAATCTCAACCAAATATGCTAACTAAATGTTCTACACATCATCATGGGAAACTAATGCACAAATTACCACAAACTGCACTAAAAAATGAACGTAGTACCTGTTTCTTTAGAAGAAATAGTTAACCCTCTCACGGCTGATGAGACCACGTGACACTCGTTGTAACTGGAAAATATATGGCTTCAACCACTAATTTCTTCATTTTTTTTAAAAACTCTCCTATTTGGTACATATATGTTGTTAGGCAACTATTCAACAATATAGCATATGTCATTCTACATATATATTATATTCTTATCCATTGTTACTATATACTACATACTATTCGCCATATCTCCCAAAGTTATTTACATATTTTGACGAAATAAAGCTAAAATTGAAGAGGAAACCCCTCCATTTTGTCCTGTTGCGATAAGGGTCGTTTGCCCTTGAAGAAACATTAAAATTCCTCTTATAACGTTTATTTCTCTTTTTTAGTTTTTTCAAAATAAAACAGATTCGATTCCATTATATGTGGCTTTGACACACCATACTGTGCTTAACGAATGATAAAAGAGGAATATGTTACTGTGCCATTCAGAAGTACATACAGGGCATTCGTTAATATATGCACTTTCTTCACATTTTGAAAACCAATTTATACTTTCTGTACTACAAAGCTGAATTTTGCATCACCCTGTATATTTTTTCCAAATCTCAACCAAATATGCTAACTAAATGTTCTACACATCATGATGGGAAAATAAATGCACAAATTACTACAAATTGCACTAAAAAATGAACGTAGTACCTGTTGCTTTAGAAGAAATAGTTAACCCTCTCACGGCTGATGAGACCACGTGACACTCGTTGTAACTGGAAAATGTATGGCTTCAACCACTAATTTCTTCATTTTTTTAAAAAAACTCTCCTATTTGGTACATATATGTTGTTAGGCAACTATTCAACAATATAGCATATGTCATTCTACATATATATTATGTTATTAATCATTGTTACTATATACTACATACTATTCGCCATATCTTCCAAACTTATTTACATATTTTGACGAAATAAAGCTAAAATTGAAGAGGAAACCCCTCCACTTTGCCTTGTTGCGATAAAGGTCCTTTGCCCTTGAAGAAACGTTAAAATTTCTTTTATAAGGTTTGTTTCTGTTTTTTACTTTTTTCAAAATAAAACAGATTCGATTCCATTATATGTGGCTTTGACACACCATACTGTGGTTAACGAATGATAAAAGAGGAATATGTTACTGTGTCATTCAGAAGTACATACAGGGCATTCGTTAATATATGCACTTTCTTCACATTTTGAAAACCAATTTATACTTTCTGTACTACAAAGCTGAATTTTGCATCACCCTGTATATTTTTTCCAAATCTCAACCAAATATGCTAACTAAATGTTCTACACATCATGATGGGAAAATAAATGCACAAATTACTACAAATTGCACTAAAAAATGAACGTAGTACCTGTTGCTTTAGAAGAAATAGTTAACCCTCTCACGGCTGATGAGACCACGTGACACTCGTTGTAACTGGAAAATGTATGGCTTCAACCACTAATTTCTTCATTTTTTTTAAAAAACTCTCCTATTTGGTACATATATGTTGTTAGGCAACTATTCAACAATATAGCATATGTCATTCTACATATATATTATGTTATTAATCATTGTTACTATATACTACATACTATTCGCCATATCTCCCAAAGTTATTTACATATTTTGACGAAATAAAGCTCAAATTGAAGGGCAAACCAATCCATCTTGTACGGTTGCGTTACAGGTCCTTTGACCTTGAAGAAACGTTAAAATTCCTTTTATAACGTTTGTTTCTCTTTTTTAGTTTTTTCAAAATAAAACAGATTCGATTCCATTATATGTGGCTTTGACACACCATACTATGGATAACGAATGATAAAAGAGGAATATGTTACTGCGCCATTCAGAAGTACATACAGGGCATTCGTTAATATATGCAATTTCTTCACATTTTGAAAACCAAGTTAAAATTTCTGTACTACAAAGTTGAATTTTGCATCACCCTGTATATTTTTTACAAATCTCAACCAAATATGCTAACTAAATTTTCTACACATCATCATGGGAAACTAATGCACAAATTACTACAAACTGCACTAAAAAATGAACGTAGTACCTGTTGCTTTAGAAGAAATAGTGAACCCTCTCTCGGCTGATAAGACCACGTGACACTCGTTGTAACTGGAAAATGTATGGCTTCAACCACTAATTTCTTCAATTTTTAAAAAACTTTCCTATTTGGTATATATATGTTGTTAGGCAACTATTCAACAATATAGCATATGTCATTCTACATATATATTATGTTATTAATCATTGTTACTATATACTACATACTATTCGCCATATCTTCCAAACTTATTTACATATTTTGACGAAATAAAGCTAAAATTGAAGAGGAAACCCCTCCACTTTTTCTTGTTGCGATAAAGGTCCTTTGCCCTTGAAGAAACGTTAAAATTCCTTTTATAACGTTTGTTTCTCTTTTTTAGTTTTTTCAAAATAAAACAGATTCGATTCCATTATATGTGGCTTTGACACACCATACTATGGATAACGAATGATAAAAGAGGAATATGTTACTGCGCCATTCAGAAGTACATACAGGGCATTCGTTAATATATGCAATTTCTTCACATTTTGAAAACCAAGTTAAAATTTCTGTACTACAAAGTTGAATTTTGCATCACCCTGTATATTTTTTACAAATCTCAACCAAATATGCTAACTAAATGTTCTACACATCATGATGGGAAAATAAATGCACAAATTACTACAAATTGCACTAAAAAATGAACGTAGTACCTGTTGCTTTAGAAGAAATAGTTAACCCTCTCACGGCTGATGAGACCACGTGACACTCGTTGTAACTGGAAAATGTATGGCTTCAACCACTAATTTCTTCATTTTTTTAAAAAAACTCTCCTATTTGGTACATATATGTTGTTAGGCAACTATTCAACAATATAGCATATGTCATTCTACATATATATTATGTTATTAATCATTGTTACTATATACTACATACTATTCGCCATATCTTCCAAACTTATTTACATATTTTGACGAAATAAAGCTAAAATTGAAGAGGAAACCCCTCCACTTTGCCTTGTTGCGATAAAGGTCCTTTGCCCTTGAAGAAACGTTAAAATTTCTTTTATAAGGTTTGTTTCTGTTTTTTACTTTTTTCAAAATAAAACAGATTCGATTCCATTATATGTGGCTTTGACACACCATACTGTGGTTAACGAATGATAAAAGAGGAATATGTTACTGTGTCATTCAGAAGTACATACAGGGCATTCGTTAATATATGCACTTTCTTCACATTTTGAAAACCAATTTATACTTTCTGTACTACAAAGCTGAATTTTGCATCACCCTGTATATTTTTTCCAAATCTCAACCAAATATGCTAACTAAATGTTCTACACATCATGATGGGAAAATAAATGCACAAATTACTACAAATTGCACTAAAAAATGAACGTAGTACCTGTTGCTTTAGAAGAAATAGTTAACCCTCTCACGGCTGATGAGACCACGTGACACTCGTTGTAACTGGAAAATGTATGGCTTCAACCACTAATTTCTTCATTTTTTTTAAAAAACTCTCCTATTTGGTACATATATGTTGTTAGGCAACTATTCAACAATATAGCATATGTCATTCTACATATATATTATGTTATTAATCATTGTTACTATATACTACATACTATTCGCCATATCTCCCAAAGTTATTTACATATTTTGACGAAATAAAGCTCAAATTGAAGGGCAAACCAATCCATCTTGTACGGTTGCGTTACAGGTCCTTTGACCTTGAAGAAACGTTAAAATTCCTTTTATAACGTTTGTTTCTCTTTTTTAGTTTTTTCAAAATAAAACAGATTCGATTCCATTATATGTGGCTTTGACACACCATACTATGGATAACGAATGATAAAAGAGGAATATGTTACTGCGCCATTCAGAAGTACATACAGGGCATTCGTTAATATATGCAATTTCTTCACATTTTGAAAACCAAGTTAAAATTTCTGTACTACAAAGTTGAATTTTGCATCACCCTGTATATTTTTTACAAATCTCAACCAAATATGCTAACTAAATTTTCTACACATCATCATGGGAAACTAATGCACAAATTACTACAAACTGCACTAAAAAATGAACGTAGTACCTGTTGCTTTAGAAGAAATAGTGAACCCTCTCTCGGCTGATAAGACCACGTGACACTCGTTGTAACTGGAAAATGTATGGCTTCAACCACTAATTTCTTCAATTTTTAAAAAACTTTCCTATTTGGTATATATATGTTGTTAGGCAACTATTCAACAATATAGCATATGTCATTCTACATATATATTATGTTATTAATCATTGTTACTATATACTACATACTATTCGCCATATCTTCCAAACTTATTTACATATTTTGACGAAATAAAGCTCAAATTGAAGAGGAAACCCCTCCACTTTTTCTTGTTGCGATAAAGGTCCTTTGCCCTTGAAGAAACGTTAAAATTCCTTTTATAACGTTTGTTTCTCTTTTTTAGTTTTTTCAAAATAAAACAGATTCGATTCCATTATATGTGGCTTTGACACACCATACTATGGATAACGAATGATAAAAGAGGAATATGTTACTGCGCCATTCAGAAGTACATACAGGGCATTCGTTAATATATGCAATTTCTTCACATTTTGAAAACCAAGTTAAAATTTCTGTACTACAAAGTTGAATTTTGCATCACCCTGTATATTTTTTACAAATCTCAACCAAATATGCTAACTAAATTTTCTACACATCATCATGGGAAACTAATGCACAAATTACTACAAACTGCACTAAAAAATGAACGTAGTACCTGTTGCTTTAGAAGAAATAGTGAACCCTCTCACGGCTGATAAGACCACGTGACACTCGTTGTAACTGGAAAATGTATGGCTTCAACCACTAATTTCTTCAATTTTTAAAAAACTTTCCTATTTGGTATATATATGTTGTTAGGCAACTATTCAACAATATAGCATATGTCATTCTACATATATATTATGTTATTAATCATTGTTACTATATACTACATACTATTCGCCATATCTTCCAAACTTATTTACATATTTTGACGAAATAAAGCTAAAATTGAAGAGGAAACCCCTCCACTTTTTCTTGTTGCGATAAAGGTCCTTTGCCCTTGAAGAAACGTTAAAATTTCTTTTATAAGGTTTGTTTCTGTTTTTTACTTTTTTCAAAATAAAACAGATTCGATTCCATTATATGTGGCTTTGACACACCATACTGTGCTTAACGAATGATAAAAGAGGAATATGTTACTGTGCCATTCAGAAGTACATACAGGGCATTCGTTAATATATGCACTTTCTTCACATTTTGAAAACCAATTTATACTTTCTGTACTACAAAGATGAATTTTGCATCACCCTGTATATTTTTTCGAAATCTCAACCAAATATGCTAACTAAATGTTCTACACATCATGATGGGAAAATAAATGCACAAATTACTACAAACTGCACAAAAAAATGAACGTAGTACCTGTTGCTTTAGAAGAAATAGTGAACCCTCTCTCGGCTGATGAGACCACGTGACACTCGTTGTAACTGAAAAATGTATGGCTTCAACCACTAATTTCTTCAATTTTTTTTAAAAATTCTCCTATTTGGTACATATATGTTGTTAGGCAACTATTCAACAATATAGCATATGTCATTCTACATATATATTATATTCTTATCCATTGTTACTATATACTACATACTATTCGCCATATCTCCCAAAGTTATTTACATATTTTGACGAAATAAAGCTCAAATTGAAGGGCAAACCCATCCATTTTGTACGGTTGCGTTACAGGTCCTTTGTTCTTGAAGAAACATTAAAATTCCTCTTATAACGATTGTTTCTCTTTTTTAGTTTTTTCAAAATAAAACAGATTCGATTCCATTATATGTGGCTTTGACACACCATACTATGGTTAACGAATGATAAAAGAGGAATATGTTACTGTGCCATTCAGAAGTACATACAGGGCATTCGTTAATATATGCAATTTCTTCTCATTTTGAAAACCAAGTTAAAATTTCTGTATTACAAATCTGAATTTTGCATCACCCTGTATATTTTTTACAAATCTCAACCAAATATGCTAACTAAATGTTCTACACATCATCATGGGAAACTAATGCACAAATTACCACAAACTGCACTAAAAAATGAACGTAGTACCTGTTTCTTTAGAAGAAATAGTTAACCCTCTCACGGCTGATGAGACCACGTGACACTCGTTGTAACTGGAAAATATATGGCTTCAACCACTAATTTCTTCATTTTTTTTAAAAACTCTCCTATTTGGTACATATATGTTGTTAGGCAACTATTCAACAATATAGCATATGTCATTCTACATATATATTATATTCTTATCCATTGTTACTATATACTACATACTATTCGCCATATCTCCCAAAGTTATTTACATATTTTGACGAAATAAAGCTAAAATTGAAGAGGAAACCCCTCCATTTTGTCCTGTTGCGATAAGGGTCGTTTGCCCTTGAAGAAACATTAAAATTCCTCTTATAACGTTTATTTCTCTTTTTTAGTTTTTTCAAAATAAAACAGATTCGATTCCATTATATGTGGCTTTGACACACCATACTGTGCTTAACGAATGATAAAAGAGGAATATGTTACTGTGCCATTCAGAAGTACATACAGGGCATTCGTTAATATATGCACTTTCTTCACATTTTGAAAACCAATTTATACTTTCTGTACTACAAAGCTGAATTTTGCATCACCCTGTATATTTTTTCCAAATCTCAACCAAATATGCTAACTAAATGTTCTACACATCATCATGGGAAAATAAATGCACAAATTACTACAAATTGCACTAAAAAATGAACGTAGTACCTGTTGCTTTAGAAGAAATAGTTAACCCTCTCACGGCTGATGAGACCACGTGACACTCGTTGTAACTGGAAAATGTATGGCTTCAACCACTAATTTCTTCATTTTTTTAAAAAAACTCTCCTATTTGGTACATATATGTTGTTAGGCAACTATTCAACAATATAGCATATGTCATTCTACATATATATTATGTTATTAATCATTGTTACTATATACTACATACTATTCGCCATATCTTCCAAACTTATTTACATATTTTGACGAAATAAAGCTAAAATTGAAGAGGAAACCCCTCCACTTTGCCTTGTTGCGATAAAGGTCCTTTGCCCTTGAAGAAACGTTAAAATTTCTTTTATAAGGTTTGTTTCTGTTTTTTACTTTTTTCAAAATAAAACAGATTCGATTCCATTATATGTGGCTTTGACACACCATACTGTGGTTAACGAATGATAAAAGAGGAATATGTTACTGTGTCATTCAGAAGTACATACAGGGCATTCGTTAATATATGCACTTTCTTCACATTTTGAAAACCAATTTATACTTTCTGTACTACAAAGCTGAATTTTGCATCACCCTGTATATTTTTTCCAAATCTCAACCAAATATGCTAACTAAATGTTCTACACATCATGATGGGAAAATAAATGCACAAATTACTACAAATTGCACTAAAAAATGAACGTAGTACCTGTTGCTTTAGAAGAAATAGTTAACCCTCTCACGGCTGATGAGACCACGTGACACTCGTTGTAACTGGAAAATGTATGGCTTCAACCACTAATTTCTTCATTTTTTTTAAAAAACTCTCCTATTTGGTACATATATGTTGTTAGGCAACTATTCAACAATATAGCATATGTCATTCTACATATATATTATGTTATTAATCATTGTTACTATATACTACATACTATTCGCCATATCTTCCAAACTTATTTACATATTTTGACGAAATAAAGCTAAAATTGAAGAGGAAACCCCTCCACTTTTTCTTGTTGCGATAAAGGTCCTTTGCCCTTGAAGAAACGTTAAAATTTCTTTTATAAGGTTTGTTTCTGTTTTTTACTTTTTTCAAAATAAAACAGATTCGATTCCATTATATGTGGCTTTGACACACCATACTATGGATAACGAATGATAAAAGAGGAATATGTTACTGCGCCATTCAGAAGTACATACAGGGCATTCGTTAATATATGCAATTTCTTCACATTTTGAAAACCAAGTTAAAATTTCTGTACTACAAAGTTGAATTTTGCATCACCCTGTATATTTTTTACAAATCTCAACCAAATATGCTAACTAAATTTTCTACACATCATCATGGGAAACTAATGCACAAATTACTACAAACTGCACTAAAAAATGAACGTAGTACCTGTTGCTTTAGAAGAAATAGTTAACCCTCTCACGGCTGATAAGACCACGTGACACTCGTTGTAACTGGAAAATGTATGGCTTCAACCACTAATTTCTTCAATTTTTAAAAAACTTTCCTATTTGGTATATATATGTTGTTAGGCAAATATTCAACAATATAGCATATGTCATTCTACATATATATTATGTTATTAATCATTGTTACTATATACTACATACTATTCGCCATATCTTCTAAAGTTATTTACATATTTTGACGAAATAAAGCTAAAATTGAAGAGGAAACCCCTCCACTTTTTCTTGTTGCGATAAAGGTCCTTTGCCCTTGAAGAAACGTTAAAATTTCTTTTATAAGGTTTGTTTCTGTTTTTTACTTTTTTCAAAATAAAACAGATTCGATTCCATTATATGTGGCTTTGACACACCATACTGTGCTTAACGAATGATAAAAGAGGAATATGTTACTGTGCCATTCAGAAGTACATACAGGGCATTCGTTAATATATGCACTTTCTTCACATTTTGAAAACCAATTTATACTTTCTGTACTACAAAGATGAATTTTGCATCACCCTGTATATTTTTTCGAAATCTCAACCAAATATGCTAACTAAATGTTCTACACATCATGATGGGAAAATAAATGCACAAATTACTACAAACTGCACAAAAAAATGAACGTAGTACCTGTTGCTTTAGAAGAAATAGTGAACCCTCTCTCGGCTGATGAGACCACGTGACACTCGTTGTAACTGAAAAATGTATGGCTTCAACCACTAATTTCTTCAATTTTTTTTAAAAATTCTCCTATTTGGTACATATATGTTGTTAGGCAACTATTCAACAATATAGCATATGTCATTCTACATATATATTATATTCTTATCCATTGTTACTATATACTACATACTATTCGCCATATCTCCCAAAGTTATTTACATATTTTGACGAAATAAAGCTCAAATTGAAGGGCAAACCCATCCATTTTGTACGGTTGCGTTACAGGTCCTTTGTTCTTGAAGAAACATTAAAATTCCTCTTATAACGTTTGTTTCTCTTTTTTAGTTTTTTCAAAATAAAACAGATTCGATTCCATTATATGTGGCTTTGACACACCATACTATGGTTAACGAATGATAAAAGAGGAATATGTTACTGTGCCATTCAGAAGTACATACAGGGCATTCGTTAATATATGCAATTTCTTCTCATTTTGAAAACCAAGTTAAAATTTCTGTATTACAAATCTGAATTTTGCATCACCCTGTATATTTTTTACAAATCTCAACCAAATATGCTAACTAAATGTTCTACACATCATCATGGGAAACTAATGCACAAATTACCACAAACTGCACTAAAAAATGAACGTAGTACCTGTTTCTTTAGAAGAAATAGTTAACCCTCTCACGGCTGATGAGACCACGTGACACTCGTTGTAACTGGAAAATATATGGCTTCAACCACTAATTTCTTCATTTTTTTTAAAAACTCTCCTATTTGGTACATATATGTTGTTAGGCAACTATTCAACAATATAGCATATGTCATTCTACATATATATTATATTCTTATCCATTGTTACTATATACTACATACTATTCGCCATATCTCCCAAAGTTATTTACATATTTTGACGAAATAAAGCTAAAATTGAAGAGGAAACCCCTCCATTTTGTCCTGTTGCGATAAGGGTCGTTTGCCCTTGAAGAAACATTAAAATTCCTCTTATAACCTTTATTTCTCTTTTTTAGTTTTTTCAAAATAAAACAGATTCGATTCCATTATATGTGGCTTTGACACACCATACTGTGCTTAACGAATGATAAAAGAGGAATATGTTACTGTGCCATTCAGAAGTACATACAGGGCATTCGTTAATATATGCACTTTCTTCACATTTTGAAAACCAATTTATACTTTCTGTACTACAAAGCTGAATTTTGCATCACCCTGTATATTTTTTCCAAATCTCAACCAAATATGCTAACTAAATGTTCTACACATCATGATGGGAAAATAAATGCACAAATTACTACAAATTGCACTAAAAAATGAACGTAGTACCTGTTGCTTTAGAAGAAATAGTTAACCCTCTCACGGCTGATGAGACCACGTGACACTCGTTGTAACTGGAAAATGTATGGCTTCAACCACTAATTTCTTCATTTTTTTAAAAAAAAAGTCTCCTATTTGGTACATATATGTTGTTAGGCAACTATTCAACAATATAGCATATGTCATTCTACATATATATTATGTTATTAATCATTGTTACTATATACTACATACTATTCGCCATATCTTCCAAACTTATTTACATATTTTGACGAAATAAAGCTCAAATTGAAGGGCAAACCAATCCATCTTGTACGGTTGCGTTACAGGTCCTTTGACCTTGAAGAAACGTTAAAATTCCTTTTATAACTTTTGTTTCTCTTTTTTAGTTTTTTCAAAATAAAACAGATTCGATTCCATTATATGTGGCTTTGACACACCATACTATGGATAACGAATGATAAAAGAGGAATATGTTACTGCGCCATTCAGAAGTACATACAGGGCATTCGTTAATATATGCAATTTCTTCACATTTTGAAAACCAAGTTAAAATTTCTGTACTACAAAGTTGAATTTTGCATCACCCTGTATATTTTTTACAAATCTCAACCAAATATGCTAACTAAATTTTCTACACATCATCATGGGAAACTAATGCACAAATTACTACAAACTGCACTAAAAAATGAACGTAGTACCTGTTGCTTTAGAAGAAATAGTTAACCCTCTCACGGCTGATAAGACCACGTGACACTCGTTGTAACTGGAAAATGTATGGCTTCAACCACTAATTTCTTCAATTTTTAAAAAACTTTCCTATTTGGTATATATATGTTGTTAGGCAACTATTCAACAATATAGCATATGTCATTCTACATATATATTATGTTATTAATCATTGTTACTATATACTACATACTATTCGCCATATCTTCCAAACTTATTTACATATTTTGACGAAATAAAGCTAAAATTGAAGAGGAAACCCCTCCACTTTTTCTTGTTGCGATAAAGGTCCTTTGCCCTTGAAGAAACGTTAAAATTTCTTTTATAAGGTTTGTTTCTGTTTTTTACTTTTTTCAAAATAAAACAGATTCGATTCCATTATATGTGGCTTTGACACACCATACTGTGCTTAACGAATGATAAAAGAGGAATATGTTACTGTGCCATTCAGAAGTACATACAGGGCATTCGTTAATATATGCAATTTCTTCACATTTTGAAAACCAATTTATACTTTCTGTACTACAAAGCTGAATTTTGCATCACCCTGTATATTTTTTCCAAATCTCAACCAAATATGCTAACTAAATGTTCTACACATCATGATGGGAAAATAAATGCACAAATTACTACAAATTGCACTAAAAAATGAACGTAGTACCTGTTGCATTAGAAGAAATAGTTAACCCTCTCACGGCTGATGAGACCACGTGACACTCGTTGTAACTGGAAAATGTATGGCTTCAACCACTAATTTCTTCATTTTTTTTTAAAAACTCTCCTATTTGGTACATATATGTTGTTAGGCAACTATTCAACAATATAGCATATGTCATTCTACATATATATTATATTCTTATCCATTGTTACTATATACTACATACTATTCGCCATATCTTCCAAACTTATTTACATATTTTGACGAAATAAAGCTAAAATTGAAGAGGAAACCCCTCCACTTTGCCTTGTTGCGATAAAGGTCCTTTGCCCTTGAAGAAACGTTAAAATTTCTTTTATAAGGTTTGTTTCTGTTTTTTACTTTTTTCAAAATAAAACAGATTCGATTCCATTATATGTGGCTTTGACACACCATACTGTGGTTAACGAATGATAAAAGAGGAATATGTTACTGTGTCATTCAGAAGTACATACAGGGCATTCGTTAATATATGCACTTTCTTCACATTTTGAAAACCAATTTATACTTTCTGTACTACAAAGCTGAATTTTGCATCACCCTGTATATTTTTTCCAAATCTCAACCAAATATGCTAACTAAATGTTCTACACATCATGATGGGAAAATAAATGCACAAATTACTACAAATTGCACTAAAAAATGAACGTAGTACCTGTTGCTTTAGAAGAAATAGTTAACCCTCTCACGGCTGATGAGACCACGTGACACTCGTTGTAACTGGAAAATGTATGGCTTCAACCACTAATTTCTTCATTTTTTTTAAAAAACTCTCCTATTTGGTACATATATGTTGTTAGGCAACTATTCAACAATATAGCATATGTCATTCTACATATATATTATGTTATTAATCATTGTTACTATATACTACATACTATTCGCCATATCTTCCAAACTTATTTACATATTTTGACGAAATAAAGCTAAAATTGAAGAGGAAACCCCTCCACTTTGCCTTGTTGCGATAAAGGTCCTTTGCCCTTGAAGAAACGTTAAAATTTCTTTTATAAGGTTTGTTTCTGTTTTTTACTTTTTTCAAAATAAAACAGATTCGATTCCATTATATGTGGCTTTGACACACCATACTGTGGTTAACGAATGATAAAAGAGGAAAATGTTACTGTGTCATTCAGAAGTACATACAGGGCATTCGTTAATATATGCACTTTCTTCACATTTTGAAAACCAATTTATACTTTCTGTACTACAAAGCTGAATTTTGCATCACCCTGTATATTTTTTCCAAATCTCAACCAAATATGCTAACTAAATGTTCTACACATCATGATGGGAAAATAAATGCACAAATTACTACAAATTGCACTAAAAAATGAACGTAGTACCTGTTGCTTTAGAAGAAATAGTTAACCCTCTCACGGCTGATGAGACCACGTGACACTCGTTGTAACTGGAAAATGTATGGCTTCAACCACTAATTTCTTCATTTTTTTTAAAAAACTCTCCTATTTGGTACATATATGTTGTTAGGCAACTATTCAACAATATAGCATATGTCATTCTACATATATATTATGTTATTAATCATTGTTACTATATACTACATACTATTCGCCATATCTCCCAAAGTTATTTACATATTTTGACGAAATAAAGCTCAAATTGAAGGGCAAACCAATCCATCTTGTACGGTTGCGTTACAGGTCCTTTGACCTTGAAGAAACGTTAAAATTCCTTTTATAACGTTTGTTTCTCTTTTTTAGTTTTTTCAAAATAAAACAGATTCGATTCCATTATATGTGGCTTTGACACACCATACTATGGATAACGAATGATAAAAGAGGAATATGTTACTGCGCCATTCAGAAGTACATACAGGGCATTCGTTAATATATGCAATTTCTTCACATTTTGAAAACCAAGTTAAAATTTCTGTACTACAAAGTTGAATTTTGCATCACCCTGTATATTTTTTACAAATCTCAACCAAATATGCTAACTAAATTTTCTACACATCATCATGGGAAACTAATGCACAAATTACTACAAACTGCACTAAAAAATGAACGTAGTACCTGTTGCTTTAGAAGAAATAGTTAACCCTCTCACGGCTGATAAGACCACGTGACACTCGTTGTAACTGGAAAATGTATGGCTTCAACCACTAATTTCTTCAATTTTTAAAAAACTTTCCTATTTGGTATATATATGTTGTTAGGCAACTATTCAACAATATAGCATATGTCATTCTACATATATATTATGTTATTAATCATTGTTACTATATACTACATACTATTCGCCATATCTTCCAAACTTATTTACATATTTTGACGAAATAAAGCTAAAATTGAAGAGGAAACCCCTCCATTTTGTCCTGTTGCGATAAAGGTCGTTTGCCCTTGAAGAAACATTAAAATTCCTCTTATAGCGTTTATTTCTCTTTTTTAGTTTTTTCAAAATAAAACAGATTCGATTCCATTATATGTGGCTTTGACACACCATACTATGGTTAACGAATGATAAAAGAGGAATATGTTACTGTGCCATTCAGAAGTACATACAGGGCATTCGTTAATATATGCAATTTCTTCTCATTTTGAAAACCAAGTTAAAATTTCTGTATTACAAATCTGAATTTTGCATCACCCTGTATATTTTTTACAAATCTCAACCAAATATGCTAACTAAATGTTCTACACATCATCATGGGAAACTAATGCACAAATTACCACAAACTGCACTAAAAAATGAACGTAGTACCTGTTTCTTTAGAAGAAATAGTTAACCCTCTCACGGCTGATGAGACCACGTGACACTCGTTGTAACTGGAAAATATATGGCTTCAACCACTAATTTCTTCATTTTTTTTAAAAACTCTCCTATTTGGTACATATATGTTGTTAGGCAACTATTCAACAATATAGCATATGTCATTCTACATATATATTATATTCTTATCCATTGTTACTATATACTACATACTATTCGCCATATCTCCCAAAGTTATTTACATATTTTGACGAAATAAAGCTCAAATTGAAGGGCAAACCCATCCATTTTGTACGGTTGCGTTACAGGTCCTTTGTTCTTGAAAAAACATTAAAATTCCTCTTATAACGTTTGTTTCTCTTTTTTAGTTTTTTCAAAATAAAACAGATTCGATTCCATTATATGTGGCTTTGACACACCATACTATGGTTAACGAATGATAAAAGAGGAATATGTTACTGTGCCATTCAGAAGTACATACAGGGCATTCGTTAATATATGCAATTTCTTCTCATTTTGAAAACCAAGTTAAAATTTCTGTATTACAAATCTGAATTTTGCATCACCCTGTATATTTTTTACAAATCTCAACCAAATATGCTAACTAAATGTTCTACACATCATCATGGGAAACTAATGCACAAATTACCACAAACTGCACTAAAAAATGAACGTAGTACCTGTTTCTTTAGAAGAAATAGTTAACCCTCTCACGGCTGATGAGACCACGTGACACTCGTTGTAACTGGAAAATATATGGCTTCAACCACTAATTTCTTCATTTTTTTAAAAACTCTCCTATTTGGTACATATATGTTGTTAGGCAACTATTCAACAATATAGCATATGTCATTCTACATATATATTATATTCTTATCCATTGTTACTATATACTACATACTATTCGCCATATCTCCCAAAGTTATTTACATATTTTGACGAAATAAAGCTAAAATTGAAGAGGAAACCCCTCCATTTTGTCCTGTTGCGATAAGGGTCGTTTGCCCTTGAAGAAACATTAAAATTCCTCTTATAACGTTTATTTCTCTTTTTTAGTTTTTTCAAAATAAAACAGATTCGATTCCATTATATGTGGCTTTGACACACCATACTGTGCTTAACGAATGATAAAAGAGGAATATGTTACTGTGCCATTCAGAAGTACATACAGGGCATTCGTTAATATATGCACTTTCTTCACATTTTGAAAACCAATTTATACTTTCTGTACTACAAAGCTGAATTTTGCATCACCCTGTATATTTTTTCCAAATCTCAACCAAATATGCTAACTAAATGTTCTACACATCATGATGGGAAAATAAATGCACAAATTACTACAAATTGCACTAAAAAATGAACGTAGTACCTGTTGCTTTAGAAGAAATAGTTAACCCTCTCACGGCTGATGAGACCACGTGACACTCGTTGTAACTGGAAAATGTATGGCTTCAACCACTAATTTCTTCATTTTTTTAAAAAAACTCTCCTATTTGGTACATATATGTTGTTAGGCAACTATTCAACAATATAGCATATGTCATTCTACATATATATTATGTTATTAATCATTGTTACTATATACTACATACTATTCGCCATATCTTCCAAACTTATTTACATATTTTGACGAAATAAAGCTAAAATTGAAGAGGAAACCCCTCCACTTTGCCTTGTTGCGATAAAGGTCCTTTGCCCTTGAAGAAACGTTAAAATTTCTTTTATAAGGTTTGTTTCTGTTTTTTACTTTTTTCAAAATAAAACAGATTCGATTCCATTATATGTGGCTTTGACACACCATACTGTGGTTAACGAATGATAAAAGAGGAATATGTTACTGTGTCATTCAGAAGTACATACAGGGCATTCGTTAATATATGCACTTTCTTCACATTTTGAAAACCAATTTATACTTTCTGTACTACAAAGATGAATTTTGCATCACCCTGTATATTTTTTCGCAATCTCAACCAAATATGCTAACTAAATGTTCTACACATCATGATGGGAAAATAAATGCACAAATTACTACAAACTGCACAAAAAAATGAACGTAGTACCTGTTGCTTTAGAAGAAATAGTGAACCCTCTCTCGGCTGATGAGACCACGTGACACTCGTTGTAACTGAAAAATGTATGGCTTCAACCACTAATTTCTTCAATTTTTTTTAAAAATTCTCCTATTTGGTACATATATGTTGTTAGGCAACTATTCAACAATATAGCATATGTCATTCTACATATATATTATATTCTTATCCATTGTTACTATATACTACATACTATTCGCCATATCTCCCAAAGTTATTTACATATTTTGACGAAATAAAGCTCAAATTGAAGGGCAAACCCATCCATTTTGTACGGTTGCGTTACAGGTCCTCTGTTCTTGAAGAAACATTAAAATTCCTCTTATAACGTTTGTTTCTCTTTTTTAGTTTTTTCAAAATAAAACAGATTCGATTCCATTATATGTGGCTTTGACACACCATACTATGGTTAACGAATGATAAAAGAGGAATATGTTACTGTGCCATTCAGAAGTACATACAGGGCATTCGTTAATATATGCAATTTCTTCTCATTTTGAAAACCAAGTTAAAATTTCTGTTTTACAAATCTGAATTTTGCATCACCCTGTATATTTTTTACAAATCTCAACCAAATATGCTAACTAAATGTTCTACACATCATCATGGGAAACTAATGCACAAATTACTACAAACTGCACTAAAAAATGAACGTAGTACCTGTTTCTTTAGAAGAAATAGTTAACCCTCTCACGGCTGATGAGACCACGTGACACTCGTTGTAACTGGAAAATATATGGCTTCAACCACTAATTTCTTCATTTTTTTTTAAAAACTCTCCTATTTGGTACATATATGTTGTTAGGCAACTATTCAACAATATAGCATATGTCATTCTACATATATATTATATTCTTATCCATTGTTACTATATACTACATACTATTCGCCATATCTCCCAAAGTTATTTACATATTTTGACGAAATAAAGCTAAAATTGAAGAGGAAACCCCTCCATTTTGTCCTGTTGCGATAAGGGTCGTTTGCCCTTGAAGAAACATTAAAATTCCACTTATAACGTTTATTTCTCTTTTTTAGTTTTTTCAAAATAAAACAGATTCGATTCCATTATATGTGGCTTTGACACACCATACTGTGCTTAACGAATGATAAAAGAGGAATATGTTACTGTGCCATTCAGAAGTACATACAGGGCATTCGTTAATATATGCACTTTCTTCACATTTTGAAAACCAATTTATACTTTCTGTACTACAAAGCTGAATTTTGCATCACCCTGTATATTTTTTCCAAATCTCAACCAAATATGCTAACTAAATGTTCTACACATCATGATGGGAAAATAAATGCACAAATTACTACAAATTGCACTAAAAAATGAACGTAGTACCTGTTGCTTTAGAAGAAATAGTTAACCCTCTCACGGCTGATGAGACCACGTGACACTCGTTGTAACTGGAAAATGTATGGCTTCAACCACTAATTTCTTCATTTTTTTAAAAAAACTCTCCTATTTGGTACATATATGTTGTTAGGCAACTATTCAACAATATAGCATATGTCATTCTACATATATATTATGTTATTAATCATTGTTACTATATACTACATACTATTCGCCATATCTTCCAAACTTATTTACATATTTTGACGAAATAAAGCTAAAATTGAAGAGGAAACCCCTCCACTTTGCCTTGTTGCGATAAAGGTCCTTTGCCCTTGAAGAAACGTTAAAATTTCTTTTATAAGGTTTGTTTCTGTTTTTTACTTTTTTCAAAATAAAACAGATTCGATTCCATTATATGTGGCTTTGACACACCATACTGTGCTTAACGAATGATAAAAGAGGAATATGTTACTGTGCCATTCAGAAGTACATACAGGGCATTCGTTAATATATGCAATTTCTTCACATTTTGAAAACCAATTTATACTTTCTGTACTACAAAGCTGAATTTTGCATCACCCTGTATATTTTTTCCAAATCTCAACCAAATATGCTAACTAAATGTTCTACACATCATGATGGGAAAATAAATGCACAAATTACTACAAATTGCACTAAAAAATGAACGTAGTACCTGTTGCATTAGAAGAAATAGTTAACCCTCTCACGGCTGATGAGACCACGTGACACTCGTTGTAACTGGAAAATGTATGGCTTCAACCACTAATTTCTTCATTTTTTTTAAAAAACTCTCCTATTTGGTACATATATGTTGTTAGGCAACTATTCAACAATATAGCATATGTCATTCTACATATATATTATATTCTTATCCATTGTTACTATATACTACATACTATTCGCCATATCTTCCAAACTTATTTACATATTTTGACGAAATAAAGCTAAAATTGAAGAGGAAACCCCTCCACTTTGCCTTGTTGCGATAAAGGTCCTTTGCCCTTGAAGAAACGTTAAAATTTCTTTTATAAGGTTTGTTTCTGTTTTTTACTTTTTTCAAAATAAAACAGATTCGATTCCATTATATGTGGCTTTGACACACCATACTGTGGTTAACGAATGATAAAAGAGGAATATGTTACTGTGTCATTCAGAAGTACATACAGGGCATTCGTTAATATATGCACTTTCTTCACATTTTGAAAACCAATTTATACTTTCTGTACTACAAAGCTGAATTTTGCATCACCCTGTATATTTTTTCCAAATCTCAACCAAATATGCTAACTAAATGTTCTACACATCATGATGGGAAAATAAATGCACAAATTACTACAAATTGCACTAAAAAATGAACGTAGTACCTGTTGCTTTAGAAGAAATAGTTAACCCTCTCACGGCTGATGAGACCACGTGACACTCGTTGTAACTGGAAAATGTATGGCTTCAACCACTAATTTCTTCATTTTTTTTAAAAAACTCTCCTATTTGGTACATATATGTTGTTAGGCAACTATTCAACAATATAGCATATGTCATTCTACATATATATTATGTTATTAATCATTGTTACTATATACTACATACTATTCGCCATATCTTCCAAACTTATTTACATATTTTGACGAAATAAAGCTAAAATTGAAGAGGAAACCCCTCCACTTTGCCTTGTTGCGATAAAGGTCCTTTGCCCTTGAAGAAACGTTAAAATTTCTTTTATAAGGTTTGTTTCTGTTTTTTACTTTTTTCAAAATAAAACAGATTCGATTCCATTATATGTGGCTTTGACACACCATACTGTGGTTAACGAATGATAAAAGAGGAAAATGTTACTGTGTCATTCAGAAGTACATACAGGGCATTCGTTAATATATGCACTTTCTTCACATTTTGAAAACCAATTTATACTTTCTGTACTACAAAGCTGAATTTTGCATCACCCTGTATATTTTTTCCAAATCTCAACCAAATATGCTAACTAAATGTTCTACACATCATGATGGGAAAATAAATGCACAAATTACTACAAATTGCACTAAAAAATGAACGTAGTACCTGTTGCTTTAGAAGAAATAGTTAACCCTCTCACGGCTGATGAGACCACGTGACACTCGTTGTAACTGGAAAATGTATGGCTTCAACCACTAATTTCTTCATTTTTTTTAAAAAACTCTCCTATTTGGTACATATATGTTGTTAGGCAACTATTCAACAATATAGCATATGTCATTCTACATATATATTATGTTATTAATCATTGTTACTATATACTACATACTATTCGCCATATCTCCCAAAGTTATTTACATATTTTGACGAAATAAAGCTCAAATTGAAGGGCAAACCAATCCATCTTGTACGGTTGCGTTACAGGTCCTTTGACCTTGAAGAAACGTTAAAATTCCTTTTATAACGTTTGTTTCTCTTTTTTAGTTTTTTCAAAATAAAACAGATTCGATTCCATTATATGTGGCTTTGACACACCATACTATGGATAACGAATGATAAAAGAGGAATATGTTACTGCGCCATTCAGAAGTACATACAGGGCATTCGTTAATATATGCAATTTCTTCACATTTTGAAAACCAAGTTAAAATTTCTGTACTACAAAGTTGAATTTTGCATCACCCTGTATATTTTTTACAAATCTCAACCAAATATGCTAACTAAATTTTCTACACATCATCATGGGAAACTAATGCACAAATTACTACAAACTGCACTAAAAAATGAACGTAGTACCTGTTGCTTTAGAAGAAATAGTTAACCCTCTCACGGCTGATAAGACCACGTGACACTCGTTGTAACTGGAAAATGTATGGCTTCAACCACTAATTTCTTCAATTTTTAAAAAACTTTCCTATTTGGTATATATATGTTGTTAGGCAACTATTCAACAATATAGCATATGTCATTCTACATATATATTATGTTATTAATCATTGTTACTATATACTACATACTATTCGCCATATCTTCCAAACTTATTTACATATTTTGACGAAATAAAGCTAAAATTGAAGAGGAAACCCCTCCACTTTTTCTTGTTGCGATAAAGGTCCTTTGCCCTTGAAGAAACGTTAAAATTTCTTTTATAAGGTTTGTTTCTGTTTTTTACTTTTTTCAAAATAAAACAGATTCGATTCCATTATATGTGGCTTTGACACACCATACTGTGCTTAACGAATGATAAAAGAGGAATATGTTACTGTGCCATTCAGAAGTACATACAGGGCATTCGTTAATATATGCACTTTCTTCACATTTTGAAAACCAATTTATACTTTCTGTACTACAAAGATGAATTTTGCATCACCCTGTATATTTTTTCGAAATCTCAACCAAATATGCTAACTAAATGTTCTACACATCATGATGGGAAAATAAATGCACAAATTACTACAAACTGCACAAAAAAATGAACGTAGTACCTGTTGCTTTAGAAGAAATAGTGAACCCTCTCTCGGCTGATGAGACCAC